>NW_028253030.1:0-96917 GCF_964263255.1 Lissotriton vulgaris
TTAAAACTTAGCATGGTGTGATGATCATCCGCTTATCTTGTCCAATCAGAAGTAGAAGTTTCATAAAGTAGAAACATTCAGGGGTGGTACATGCAATTAGAAAGGTATAATTGAGGTAGTTAGAACAGTTGCAGCAAAACAAATGCTGAGAGACCGGGATGCTGCCTGAATGCTGATTGAACATTTGAAGAAGCAGACTTACAATTTTCAAGCCAAATCAATTAGAAGAAAATCACGGAAGAATCGAGGAGGTAATCTAATTAGAAGAAGATCGCAGAAGAATCAAGGAGCTAATCTAGTTAGAAGATCGTGGAAGAATCGAGGAGGAAGTTAGTGTCAGAGAAAGGTGAGATGCAGGTGTTGAATCCAGAAGAGGTCATCTATCCTGTCCTGAATCCTGTCCTGAAGTCCCTGTCATCTGATCTTTCCAGGAGAACCCCTTAATCTCTTGGCCAGAGGGGTCTTATTTCAACACCATCCTAGGTAAATATATTTCTGTGTATGGTGTTAATGTGCTGCTCTCTCTATCCTCTTTTTCCTGAGGTACTTGTTGTTGTGAAAACCTCATTGAAATAGAATACTAAAATTGGGTAAACTGATCTTACTTCCTTGGAGAGATGGAGTTTGTACTGTTATTAGTTTGGCTCATTTTATTTTCACTAGATAAAACATTTAGGGGCAGATTTACAATAACTTGCGCATCCCCAGAGATGCGCCAGTTATTGTGCGCCACAGCTCCGCCACCCATGGTGCGCCGCATTTACAATGCGGCGCACCATGGGGCAAAAACGGCACAGATGCATCATGCATCTGTGCTGTAAAGGCGGCGCATTGCTGGAGTTGCGTCGCAAGCCCGACGCAGCTCCAGCAATGCTCTGGGGGGCCATATCTGTCCAATGCTGCGTCAAGCCTTACGCCTGCTTCAAGAAGGCGCAGGGTTTTGACGCAGAATTGGCCTAAAAGTGCCTGCGTGAAATCTTGTAGATTTCACGCAGGCACTTTTGCGAGGCGCACCTGCCCTGGAACGCCCACCCTGTGCCGGAACGCTCACAAGTGGCGCAGGGCTTTACAACGTGACGCATCTGCCTAGATGCGTCACGTTGTAAATGGGTCACAGAGATGCACCACGTTTATGCCGCTGTTGCGTGACGCAACGGCGGCTTAAACGTGGCGCAAGTCCGACATAATTCTGCCCCTTAAACTTTTCTAGAGTCTGTGTTTAACAAAATAGAAGATAAATGAACCTATGTCGTATCACCATCAACTAATTCCAACTAAATAGGTCCATTGATTATAAAGAAAGGCTTTATGATCAGTAAAAAGACTAGTTAGATGATATAGGTAACTGATCCTAATTAAAGCATTTATAAAAATTGATCCCCAGGGTGGATAACCAGCCATTATGAGTGAATGTGTATATGGGCCCAGATGATTATATGGTATTTAGTTTCGGAGGTTGGGACCTGCTGGATCAGTTTGCTGGTAGCAGAGTTATGGTTTTTATCGATTAGTTTGGTCATTATTGGTTATCGATTTATGTTTTAACAAACCCATTTTATGTTGTTTTATGTTGTCTGGAAAATTTCCAGGAAGTGTATAACGGGTGGTAAATGGAAGCCACACTGCAGTGAGGTTACTCGTCTGTTTGGAAATAGTAATTCATTTTCGTGAATAAGTGAGAGCGATTGATAGCAAAGAGTTCACTGGTGAACTCTGGTGTTATATCACCTAGAAAGGGTAATACTAAAGGAATAGCAGGTTCTTCTGAGCTTGAATGAGGAGTAAGCGATAGGGTTTTACTTGGAGTGTATGAAGAGTAAACAGAAAGTCTTACTCCTAGCAAAATAAATCAATTATTCTTTAGTTAATGAAAGAGACAGAGTAGCAAATGTTTTATATTGATGCTAATGATAATTTTGGTGTAAAGTTAAAAGAAAATACGTTCTCGTATAACCTTGTGAAGGAAGGATGAGCTGCCAGTGTTGTGCTGACGTCACAGAGTGCTGCATTGGGATTGGTTGAGACAGCGGGCGTGTATTTGATGAAGGTTTGTAAAGGAGGGGTCAGTAGTAAGGAGTGATACTGAAGTCATAATAAAGCCGCGCTAGTATTGGCTAAATTAATTGTGTAAGCTTGAGCTTGATTGGATGAAAGAATAAAAGTCACACCAGGATTGGTGAAACCTGAATGTAAAAAAGGAACGAATTGGTTAACAAAATAGAAGCAGTAATAGTATTAGAAGGTGGAAATTGTATGTGGAAACACTATCCGACATTAATAGGGAATTACCCAGACAGGAGGTATTTAGGATTTGTAAGAGACGAATATATAAAAAGATCTTCTCCTAAAATGTACGGAGAAAATAGAAAAATGTTGCTAATGCAGAAAATTAAAAATTACTTCAAGAAAGATAAACCCATTAAGACTAGAAAGAGAATTCTTATGCCACCATCTAAAACTGCTGCCTCATTTATGATGATGGTACGAGGCTATCATATCTGTGTGTGGTTAGAAATTGGATCCAATATACCAAAAATGACGGAATATTAGTTTTTCCTGAAAATGGTACGTTCAATAAGAGAATTCTTCAAAATGTAAGACCAGACCCAGATAAACACAGTATGAAGCTTTAGAAGAGTGGGAAGCTGAGTCATTTGAGCTAGACAGATCTAGAAGTACTCGGACTTATAAAGGATTTTACCCTAAACGAATGCATGAGTCACGTGAAGATCAGATAAAACAATGGAGACAAGCAATGGTTACAGAAGGACTGTATCCTGTATTAATGTTAGAGGAACAGTCGGGAGGCCAGTGTACAGGAAAAACTAAGCATTTCACAATGACAGGTTGTGGGGAATCAGAAGATGAGTTTATGGAAGATATCCTAACAAAGAATCCTCCACCATATCGGGAGGGACCCAGTAGAACAACTCCAAGCGCCCTTGCTTTAGAAACACCATTGGTTCCTCAGGTTATGCATGACTCAATAAATGGAAGGGTACTCCAGGAAAAGGAAAGGGAAGCAATAAATAAAAATAGAGAAGAATTAATACAGAAAATTACCCAATCGAGCACACACCCTGAAGCCTTGGCTATACCAGTGACTATAGGTCTTGGTGTTCCATTGTATAGAGATAAGGCAAATTGTTCAAAACCAGCAGTTAGGACCACTCCTGTAATAAAAGCTAGAAAAGAAAACATAATAATGGAGGATCAAGTCAGTGAATTCGAATCAGTAATTTCTCTAATGGATTTGCCATTTAGAGAACAGATAAATGAAACCCCAAACAGAGTTACACCTAGTTGTTCAAAAGAAATACAATTAGAAACATCTACAGGAACTAACAATGCCACTATAGTATCTCCGAGAGGAATTAGAAAGGTGGCCACAGGAAATAGACAAACCGAACCAACAGCCAAAGATTTTAGACATCTTTAAATTGAAAGTAGAATTGGAAGAAATGATAGCTGGATATGTGCGAGTAGATGACTCAATAAATGGAAGGGTACTCCAGGAAAAGGAAAGGGAAGCAATAAATAAAAATAGAGAAGAATTAATACAGAAAATAACCCAATTGAGTACACACCCAGAAGCCTTGGCTATACCAATGTGTTATATCCCATGTTTCTTATTTCCTTTGTTTTCTGTAATATTCTTCATTACTTCTGTTCTTTCATGTAGTTGCATCCTAGTGCATTGGTTGCCTTGGTTGCTAGGTTATTGTGGAATGTTCTACTCCTGATCTTCAGTTGAAGACTGGAGCTTCTTGGATGTGCACTCTGATAGATCTAGTGCTGTACTTGATATTCCTGATTAAACTTAAATCCTTAAGTTTACTGCCTTCTCCTGTCATACTTTGGATACAACATAAATTGGCGACGAGGTGGTCAAGTCAGCATTCCCTACGAACCTACGCCTAAATTCTGCTTTTAAACAGATCTCATCAGACTCCAGCGCACATCATTAATTTTCCCCAACTTTTACCAACCTCCATGACTTCAACTCTTCTATGAACTACCATGAAATTGAATTTCTACTGGAAAACAACATTAACTTCATTTGAAAAGTAAGCTATTTATTTTATTTGTGATTTTATAGCACCAGCGCCTGTCTCTTCTTGTTGTGCCCTGATTGCACCAGCGGCAGCTTCTTAACTATCTTTTGTTTCTACTTTTCATTTTAAATGTCGCTTTCTTCGTGAACATTACAGCAGCTGTTGCCTTGATTGTGCCCTTGATTGCACCAGCGGTTGGCACTTATCCACTTTTCTATTTACAGCATTTTAAACAGTTCATCACTTATTCATTTATTTATACGGGAATTGTTGAACATTTTTACTTGAAAGTATTTTTCGACAATTTTTCTATCTCACTCCACGTCTTTTTACTTTGACATTTGCAGCTAAACCATCTAACTGCCCTTACTTGTTAGAATCTTAGTTTCTTCAAAAGTCGCCATTCCTTCATCGCTGGCTCGAATCAGCACGAGAACGGCCCGCTGCATTTCTCCGACTTCTCCTTCAGCGTCTCCACAACGATCCACGTCATCACGATTTGACGTTCATTTCTACACGTCATCTCGCATCACGCAGCAGCCATTTTAGGTTGCCTAGCAACGACAATCACGATCGTTCATCGTTTACTTACTTTCATAACCACCTTTCCTGTTACGAGGTATTTATTTTATTTTTACCACTTGTTCATTTATTTTCTCCTCGCTGGTACACACAGCTAAAATTAATACTTACAACGTGTGTCATATACGCTGACACACACAGCTGACTTTACCTATCTACGCTGAAATTAATATATCTACGCTGAAATCAACATTTACAACGTGTGTCATTTACGCTGATACACACTGCTGACATTACCTATCTACGCTGAAATTCATATATCTACGCTGTTATTGATATTTACAACGTGTGTCAATAACGCTGATACACACAGCTAACATTGCCTATTTACTCTGAAATCTATATATCTACGCTGAAATTCATATTAACAATGTGTGTCATTTACGCTGATACACACAGCTGATATTGTATACATACTCTGGATTTCATATATCTACGCTGTAATTGATATTAACAATGTGTCACACAATTAATATTGTTTATTCATGCTGATACACACAACTGAAGTTACCTATTTTATCACATTTTAAGTCTATGTTGATTGAAATTTATATTCTTTTATATTCATGTATTATTTACTTTAATAATTTAGGATGGCTTAACAAACTGTGGTTCTTCCATCTTCCTTTCTTCCTGAACCAGGTACGCCAAAGATTAAATGGACTCATTGGTTTAAAGCCTTTAATAGTTACATAATTGCTATTGATGCTGTAAAATTTCCTGCTGTTAGAAAAAATGCAATGTTATATAGTGCTTTAGGTGCTGAGGGTCAAAGAATTTTTGATCATCAACCCCCTGTTACTAGACCTCCTTCGGATGATTGGAATGAGTACACTGAGGCCATTGCACGTTTCGAAAAATATTTTAAGGACGAACCGAGTGTAATTGTTGAAAGACATAAATTTTACACCCGCAAACAAAGAGAGTACGAAAAGATCAATATATTTCTAGCTGAGTTGAGGATTTTGGCTGCAACTTGTGAATTTGAAGGTCCTATTGATCAATATCTCAGAGATCAAATTGTGGTAAATTGTTTTAGCAACAAAGTTCAGGAAAGAATTTTATGCTGTCGTAATCCCTCACTGTTAGAAACGTTAGAATTAGCTAAAGTAATAGAAAGATCTGCTTTTGCCTCTAAAGAATTAAGCAATAATAAACCTACACATGTAGATTTAGTGAAATCTACTTCCTCTAAAAATAATACTCAACGTATTCAATCTCCAAAACTTGAATGGAAAAAATCGGATAAACCTCCCACTTGTTTTAGATGTGGATCTAAATTACACCTTGCTAATTCAACTTCTTGTCCAGCCTTAAAAAAACAATGTACCAATTGTAAAAAAATTGGTCACTTTGCTGCAGTTTGCAAATTCAAGTCTAAAACAATGTACCTTGAAGTCTCTGATTCCGATGTATCTAATATAGGTGAAGAACAAATTATAAAGAAAATATTATTGTCTGTTGACATGATAGATAATCATGAAGATTCTTCTATTTATGATCCAGTCTGTAATTTAAAAATTGGTGAGATTCTTGTTAAGGTCACTGTAGATTCAGGATCTCCAATTACCATCATTGCTGATTTTCTTTTCCTTAAACATTGGGAAGAAAATTTACTTTTGCTTCCTGACATCCGTACTGTTGCGTTTAATGGCAAGGTTATTGACTTAATGGGGTTCTTCAATGACAGTCTAACCTTTGAAGATCGTTCTATTCAAGCAAAAATGTATGTATCTAAGAAAGGTTATAATGTCTTGGGTTTGAAAGACCAAGGAAAATTCCCGTTAATTTTAAGACCTAGTACTAAAAAACCCTATCTCTTTAGATCGTTCTACCACAATTAAAGCTCTGGTCACTGAGGAATTGTCCCTAGAGAGTATCATGAATAAATACAGTAATGTCTTTTCTGATAATCTTGGTTCAGTTAAAGGCTTCGAACACAAAATCATTTTGAAGCCTGATGCTGTTCCAGTGATCCACAAGGTCAGACATGTTCCTCTGAGTATTATGGAAAAGTTAAAAACTCATCTTTACCAGCTGAGTAAAGAGGGAGTCATTGAAAACATCAATTCTTCGTTGTGGGTTTCTCCAATTGTAGTCGCACTTAAGAAGAACTGTGATGAGCTTAGGTTATGTGTAGACCTTAGAGCTCTAAACAAAAATATTCAAGTGGATTGTTTTCCTCTCCCGCGTATTCAGGATATGTTAGCTCAATTGAGAGGTACAAAAGTTTTCTCTACCATAGATCTACGAGCAGCTTACCATCAGATTGAGTTGTGTGAAGAGTCCAGGGATTTAACTGCTTTCAATACTCCCTTTGGGCTTTATAGATATCTGAGGTTACCTTTTGGTCTTGCCTCAGCGGCATCAGTTTTTCAGAAATTGATGTTTCAGTTGTTTGGAGAAGTTCCTGATGTTTTAGCCTATCTGGATGATATCTTGATCTCTACTAATACTGTTGAAGAACATCTCATCAAACTTGATCAAGTCATTGGCATTTTAAGTGACCATGGTATGACTGTTAAAAAACAGAAGTGTAAATTTCTCCTCAGTGAGGTTGAGTATCTTGTCATACCATCTCTCATAAAGGCATTGCTCCCAAACATGATCTCTTGCAAGGCATTCGTGATTGTGCTAAACCCATTAACAAAGATCAATTAAGATCATTTTTGGGTTTAAGTGAATTTTATTCGAGATTTGTAAAGAATTTTGCACATGTTAGTGAGCCTTTGAGGTCACTTACTAGGAACAATGTTAAATTTGTGTGGGATGAAGTGCATAAAGTGGCTTTTGACTCTTTAAAGGATTTAATTATACGTGCTCCAGCTCTCAAACCCTTTGATGAGAACTCTCTTTCTTTCATTACAGTAGAAGCTAGTAATACTGGTTTAAGTGCTGTACTGAGTCAAGCCAATGGTGGTAATGAAAATGTTGTTGCCTTTGCGTCCCGTCAACTTTCCTCTTCGGAAAGAAATTACAGTACAATTGAAAAGGAGGCCTTAGCTTGCGTTTGGGGAGTTAGGCACTTCTCTACGTATGTTTGGGGTCGTGAGTTCGTGGTGGTGTCAGATCACAAACCATTGATTTTTATTTGGAATGACAAGGGTTTAAGGAATGCTAGTCCAAGATTAAGTCGTCTTCTCTCAAAGCTTTATGATTTTAATTTTGTTATGAGACATATTCCCGGTGGAAAGAACTTCACGGCGGACTTCTTTTCCAGGTGTCCTTCAAGTTCTTTGAAGTTTTCTCCTATTCTTGATGACAAAGAAGTAGTAGTTAACTTTCTTGATGGGCTGATTCTAGCAAAGGATGTGCTTTCTGAGTCTGACTGGGTTAAAGCGTCTTTGCAGGATTTTTCCTTACATACTTTAAAATCGTACATTGCTGGAGGTTGGCCAAGGGAAAATCTGATTGATAAGGATCTTATCCCTTTCTCCAAAGTCAGGGATGATTTAAGTTTGGAGGGTGACTTCATTTTGAGAGGTTTTTCTCTTATTCCTCATGTTTCTATTCGGGACAAGATTATCGATATTGCTCACAAAGGTCATGGTGGGATCACAAGCACCAAGAAGAGATTGAGACTTCATTATTGGTGGCCAGGTATGGACATTTGTGTGGATACCTTCTTGAATGGCTGTAGTGAGTGTTCTCATGCTGAGAAATCTTGGCGTACTGTTAACAAACCTTTATGTCCTGTTGTTTTCCCTGACAGTCCATGGGAAAAACTAGGCATGGATTTCCTAGGACCTATTGGTGGTTTAAACCAGGGCTTTAGGTTTATACTTACGATAGTCGACTATCACTCTAAGTGGGTTGCTTGTGAGTTTTTAAAAGAACCTAATACTTATAATGTCATAAAATGTCTTAAAAAACTTTTCCAGTCTGAAGGAATTCCTATTTTTTTAGTGTCAGACAACGGGGTACAATTTGTATCTCATGAGATTAATAGCTTTTTGAACAATTTTGCCATTAAGCATCTTACTACTGCTTTATACTCCCCGCAAGGCAATGGCTTGGTGGAAAGAGTGAATCGTGTCCTGAAGGACGCAGTCCAATTAGCTATTTCATCTGGCCTTTGTGTTCAGGATGTTGTCAGTAACAGAGTTTGGTCATATAACAACACGCCACACTCAACTACTGGGGTGACACCCTTCCTCTTGTTAAGAGGGAGACAGTCCTTTAATGAATTATCTCCTGGTTGGGTTGTTAATAAAACCTTTCATGGGAAGGATGTTCTTAATCTTGATCAAGTTAAAGATAAGGTTGAATCTGCTCAGCTTAAGTCCAAAATTAGGTATGATCAAAACAAACATGTGAAAGAAATTTCTTTAAACTTTGGCGACAGAGTTAGAATCCGAAGACCATGTAAGGTTAAAGGATCAAAATTTTATCCGGAAACAACTATTATTCAAATCAGTAAACATGCTGTTAAGGTAATTGGTGGTAAGTGGTGGAGTAAAAGGGCTGTTTCCAAGGTGAAGAGCTCGAACATTGCTCTTAATGAAGTGGGTTCTAATATTTTGTCTCCGTTGATGGGTGATGCTGGTAACCTCAGTGCTCATAATCTTCCTGCTTATAATCCCAATCTGGATAATGGGGCCTTGTTGTTGTTTGACAATTCTAATGTGCATGGGGATGAGTTATTTCTATCTGCTGACATTGTGAATACTGACAATTCTAACACAATTCTTTCAGATGTATCTTTACCTTGCTCAGGGTCCTCTGATGTCTCTGACAATTGTAACACAATTCTTTCAGATGTATCTGTACCTTGCTCAGGGTCCTCTGATGTCTCTGCACCTTGCTCAAGGTCCACTAGAATTAAGTTTACACCTAAATATTTAGATGATTATATTACTTGATATGTTGTTTATCTGTTAGGAACTTTTTTTTTCACCTTGCTTATTTTTCAACATGTTATGCTTTCTTTGGTTCATTATGGGGAAGGAGGTGTGTTATATCCCATGTTTCTTATTTCCTTGGTTTTCTGTAATATTCTTCATTACTGTTCTTTCATGTAGTTGCATTCTAGTGCCTTGGTTGCTAGGTTATTGTGGAATGTTCTACTCCTGATCTTCAGTTGAAGACTGGAGCTTCTTGGGTGTGCACTCTGATAGATCTAGTGCTGTACTTGATATTCCTGATTAAACCTAAATCCTTAAGTTTACTGCCTTCTCCTGTCATACTTTGGATACAACACAATGACTATAGGTCTTGTTGTTCCATTGTAAGGGGATAGGGCAAATTGTCCAAAACCACCAGTTATGACCACTCTTGTAATAGGAGTTAGAAAAGAAAACATAATAATTGAGGATCAAGTCAGTGAATGTGAATCAGTAAGTTCTCTAATGGATTTGCTGATAAGAGAACAGATAAATGAAACCACAAAAAGAGTTACACCTAGTTGTTCAAAAGAAATACGATTAGAAACATGTACAGGGACTAAAAATACCACTATAGTATCTCCAGAAGAATTAGAAAGGTGGGCACAGGGAATAGACAAACCGAACCAACAGCCAAAGATTTTAGACATCTTTAAATTGAAAACAGAATTCAAAGAAATGATAGGTGGATGTGTTGATAGGCTAAACACTTACAGTGAAGAAGAATTGTTGTTAATATGTAGGAGCGTAGCTAGAAATGCTAAAATATTTCATGAAAAATTGAGGGAGCTTTCCTCTGAAATGTGAATCGAAATAGGGAGATTGAAAGTATTGCAGAAACCATACAGAGCAGATTTTACTGATGAAGACTTGGAAAATATAATTATGTCTGGAAAGAAATTGCAGATTAAATCATTAATGACAATTTTACAAAAATGGGGAGATTTGGACAGGTTGATGACTAGGTGGGCCAAGAAAAAGGAGGACACGCAGACAAGTCAAACCACATTTAACCTAGAAAGACAGAAAGATTGTTCCCGATGAATGAGGTTCCAGGAGGGGGATATGTACATGTTCCATTGACTCAACAAGATATTTTGTCATATGCTAAGGACGTCCCGAAATTAAGAGAAACGCCAGTTGAATGGTGTAGACAGGTTGAAAGGTTTGTCAAAGTTTCCAAAGTTTTGTTGAAGTATTTAGATGGTCTATTTGACATAGTAGTGCCTACAGATTTATGGACTGAATGTAAAATTACAGTTGATTGAACTAGTGATGAGTACCCAAGAGATGAGAAAACGGGAGCACCTTCAGAGGGGGTAAAAAAGAAATATCACCAGGTGATCACTTTCTTGAAAGGGAAAATCCCACCAAAGGAAACAGATTGGATAAAAATAGACACACCAACTCAAGAAAATAAATGAGACTGTACATTCTTATAATGAGCTCCTGTTGCAGGTATTCAAGCAGTATAGTGGATTTGAGACTATCGTAAATAAAGGTATGGAACATGATGTGTATAGTTTTGTGACTGGATTAAGGCCAGAAATTTCACAGATGATTCAGCAGCATATGTTGTGTTGGCAGGGAAAACCAATAGATGAGATACTTAAGTATGCCAAGTGTTGTGGAGATGACATTGAAAATAGACGTAAAAAGTAAAACAAGAGCTTAAATTAAATAGTCAGATTAATGATCAAGCAAAAGGACATGACAGAATGAAAATAGTGGGGGAAAACCAAAAGGGAAAATGAGTAGAGAGGAAGCAAAGAAGAAATTTCCATTTCATGGGTGCAGAAAATTGAGACATTGGAAAAACAAGTTTACAATTATTCAAAATAATAATGGCCCAAATCAAAATTTAAATCCACAGACGCAGAATGAGGTGATAATGAGTCAACCACAGCAGGTTGTTGGTCAACAGAGTCAGTTACCACCTGCCCCTATGCCAAATGTTATGAACAGAGCTAAGTACAGTGCGGACGCCGGATTTCCAGGAGAAAGTGGTAAGACAAATTCTGTAACTTCACAATTTCTTTTGCAGAACAGTTATTCTTTTGAAGATGATCAATGACGGTGCCTGAGGGGGGAGGAAGAGGAGTGCATACTTAGCGCATCCTTACTGGTAGGTCAATTAGGTCCATATATTAATGGGAAGGTAGAAGGAAAGGACATTACCTTTATGTTGGACACTGGTGCTACCCGCTCTACTGTAACAACAGCTGACATTTCAAACCTACCCCTCTCGGGAGAAGCCACCCAAGTAGTAGGTGTTTCAAATAGATTAGAAGTCTAATCACAGAACCCATGGAGGTACGCATTGGCAACTTTAGGGAAATGCACAAGTTTGTAGTGTGCGACTCTAGTCCAGTAAACTTGCTAGGAAGAGATTCATTATGCAAGATGAATTGCACCATTTATTGCACACCGGATGGTGTTGCGATTCAGACCCCTGATTAAGATGGTATTTACAAGATAATTCTAGCAAAGCAAAGTACAGAAGCAGAACAAAATGTATTCAATTATGACAAAAGATGAGTCACCTTATGAATAAAAATTAACAGTAAATCCGGAGTTGTGGGATTTACTGGAAAAGAAATAGGGTTAATGTAGATCCAGTGAAAGTTACTGTAAAGGAGGGTGCTGTCTACCCAAATACAAGGCAATACAAAATGAGCCCTGAAATTAAAACAGGAGTCATAGCAGAAATAGAACGCATGATTGAACAAGGAATCTTAAAAGAAATAATGAACAGTCCTCGTAATTCACCTATATTTGGCATTAAGAAGCCTAGCAGAAAATATCGGATAGTGCAAGATTTACGGAACATTAATAAAATTGTGGGGCATTGTTGTCCTGTGAGGCCGAATCCACCAGTAATCTTGTATCAAATTCCATGGAATGAAGGATGGTTTACTGTAATTGATTTATGTCAAGCATTTGTCTCCATTCTGTTACATCCAGACAGCTAGTATCTTTTTTCATTCAAATTTGAAGATCGTGTTTTTGTGTGGAATCGGGTTCCTCAAGGGTACACAGAAGCCCTTCAATATTTAATCAAATTTTGAAAAAGTGTTTAGAAATGCTAGTAGTAGTTTTAGTCCAATATTTTGATGATTTGCTTGTTGCGTCAACGTCACGAGATGATTGCGTTGCTGATTCCATTGCTTTGTTAAATCATTTGGCTGATGGAGGACACAAGGTGTCTCCAGAGAAATTACAATTCTGTCAAACTAGAGTTAAATATTTGGGACATCAATTAGAGAGAGGAGTGAGAAGAGTGACCCCTGAAAGAATAAAGATTATAAAACAGATGTAGTTACCACAAACCCAGAGAGAAATCAAAATGTTTCTTGGTGTGGCAGGGTATTGTAGACAATGGATTGCAGGGTTTTTCCTACTGGCCAAACCACGAATACAAATGTCATAGAAACGAGCAAAGGACCCAATAGTTTGGGATGATGAAAGCATGGAGGCTTTGTGAAATTGCGAAATTGTTTATGTGAAGCTCCTGCCCTAGGTATGCCAGACTATACAAAATAATTTGCATTATTTTGTTGTGAAAGAGAAAATTGTGCCTTATCAGTACTAACTCAGCGACATTGTTTGATGCGATGTCCGGTAGCATATTTTTCTGATACTTTGGACCCTGTAGCGTAAGCATTACCTGACTGGTTAAAAGCAGTTGCTGCTACCTGCATGAGTCATGAACAAAGTGAGTCCATTGTGATGGGATATCCTGTAAAGGTTTATGTCCCACATTCAGTGGAAATTCTTTTAACAAGAACACAAACTCAGTACATTACTACAAGTTGAATGACTAAGTGCGAAATAATTATTTTAGGAGCAGAAAATGTGACAGTAGTCAGGTGTACTATCCTAAACGTGGCTACTCTATTGCCTGGTGTACATGGGGAAGAAGTTAGAGATGAAGTTGAGCATGATTGTCTAGACATTATTGAATATTGTACCAAACCTCATCCAGACATACAGGAAGAACCTCTGAAAGAATGTGAAAATGAGCTGTTTGCAAATATCTCGTGCATGAGGCATGAGGAAGGAGGATTAAGTGCTGATTATGCTGTCTGCACATTGGATGGAATAGTCGAAGCATCCTATTTACCAGGAGTCAAGTTTGCAACAATAGCTGAATTGATAGCTTTAATTAAAGCATGTAAAATTGGGAAACATTGGAGAGTAATTATTTACACCGATAGCCAGTATTGTTACGGGGTTGTGCATGACTTTGGCCAGCTCTGGATGCAGACGTCTTCAGGAACCTCTATTAAAAATGGAAAATTTGTGAAAGAGCTTTTAGAAGCAATACAATTGCCGAAGGAAGTGGCAGTGCACATCAGTCAGGAGATGACTATGTGCTAGCTTGTAATGGATACGCTGACCAAGTTGCCGAGTACTGTGCCAAACACAAGATGGCAGTAAACAAGAAAATTGAAAAGAGTGGAATCAAATGCCAACGTATTCTATTATCAGCATTAGAAACATGGGATGAAGTAAAACATTTGCAGGATGAGTTGGAAGTGAGTGAAAAGGAAGGTTGGATAAAAACTGGGTGTCAAAGGAGAGCAGAAGATGACCTATGGATTTATCCAGATGGTAGACAGGTCATGCCAGATTGATTGCTCTCACAAATGGCCAGAATGTACTGTGGAGATACCCACATAGGCAGAGATTCCGTGATCAGACTCTTTAGACAAAATTGGTACAATCCGAGATTTAGACCTGTCGCAGAAAGTCTTTCCAGAGATGTTTAATTTGTCAACAGGGAAACCCAGGCAGGAAAAATTGGTCAATTGGAGAAGAATTGGGAAGGCAAAAGGACCATTTATAAGGTTGCAGATTGATTTCATTCAGTTACCACTATGTAAAGAATTGAAGTACATTCTTGTCATAGTTTGTTTGTTCTCACGATGGGTGAAGGCTTATCCTACTAAAAGAAATGATAGCATAACAGTTGCCAGACTACTATTAAGACAGTTAATTCCACATTTTGGTTTTCCAGTGACTGTGGAATCAGATAGAGGATTTCACTTTAATAATGAAATAATTCGGTCAGTCTGTGAAGAATTTAGAATTGAACAAAAACTGCACTGCGTATACCATCCAGAGGTTTCTCGAGTGGTGGAACAAATGAATGGCAGAATAAATTTAAGATTGGCAAAAGTGTGCGCATCCACATCACTGTGTTGGCCAGATGCATTACCTCTTGTTCTGATGGAACTCAGAAACATTCCTCACAGAAATACAGGGTTGAGTCCCCATGAGATACTCATGGCAAGAACAATGAGATTAGCCTTTATACCAGGACACAAACTGTTGAGTATAACTGTTGATCTGGTATTAGACTATTGTAAAAGATTGGCTGACTTAGTGCATTATATCTCTCACCAGATTGGAGAAGAGGCAGTTGCTAGGCAGCCGGATCAACCATATGATATCAATCCTGGAAACTGGATGGTGTGGAAGAATCACATCCGAGAGACGTGTCTAGCACCCAGGTGGGATAAACCGCAACAGGACATACTGGTTATAACAACAGCAGTGAAATGTGCAGGTTTGCCTAACTGGATACAAGCTAGTCATACAAAGAACTCCTGAGGAAGAAAACCCACAGATAACACCAGCAGTTGGGGTTGCTGAGGTTGTGCAGCTGAGGAATCTAGAATCAAAGATTCTGAAGTAGTTGACCAAGAACAACCGAGCACAAGTCAGAAAGACTGGATACCAGTGGTTGACATACCAGATGTGAATATTAAAACAAGAAGCAGAACCATATTAGACAGGCAGGAAATTAGAGAGGACCAGGCAGGTGTAGAAGAAAAAGCTCAGGAAAATGAAATTGAGATTGTTGGAGACCCTGAGCAGGATCAGATACGGAAAGAAAAATATACTCAGACAGAGGTGAACCAAAATATTCACAGATCTGAGGAGGGACAAATAGGTTTAGAAGAACATGTTCAGGCTGCAAACAAGCAAAGTGTAATAAGACCTGGTCAGGGTCAGTTAGGATAAGAAGAACAAGTTCTGGAAGAAGAAGAACACGTTGAAGTACGACCTGAACGGGATCAGATTGACAAAGATGAACACGTTAAGGCGAATGGTGTCATAAAAATAAGCCCTGAATGAGGACAGATTGAAAGGGACTCAGAAATTCAAAATCAAATTGTGCTACAATGTAACAAAAATAAAAGAACCCTTGAGAGGGACAAGGAAAGTGAACGTGCAGTGCAAGGTAAAAGGGTTAGAAAAAGTGATAACTGGCCAAGGTGTGTCAAAAGATTAAAATATCACCTAAAGACAATAAGTGAGGAACCTGAACAAGTGAATGAAGTCACTAGTCAGTCAGGACAATTAATTATTGTATAGATGGGCAAACCTCCCTCTCAACATATATGGTAGGGTCAACTTAATTAAAATGATTATCCTCCCTAAAATTACTTTCCTTTTTATTAATATACCCCTTCCATTTGACAAGAATGAAATTGAAAGTTGCAGGGAAAAATCGGCAGCTTTGTTTGGGCATCAAAGGGGGCCTGTATCTCATGAAAAAGGCTTAGGAGGAGGTTGGAGAAGGGGGGCCTCGAGTTACCTGACTTATGGGTGTATATACATGTGTTTCACTTTAAAAATGTCAGGATTTTATTAAACAAACCAAGCAAGGGTCGGGTTTATGGTGCTTTATTGAATGAACTAGGGAATGAGCAGGGGCAATTCCTGTTTACATTTGGGGACCCACATTTTTTTAAAAGGTTAGACTTAAGATCCTGTTACAGGCAGTGAAAAACTGGGTTTATATAAGAAATAAAATGGGAGTTTCTTATTATTCCGACTACTCTCCGATTTGGGGTTCCCCAGGCACCCGAGAATGTTTGGATGATGTGCCTAGCCTACCATTGAAGCAAGCAGCGTTCTCTTGTTGGGGAGATTTAAAAATGGGTGTAAATTTGTATTCGTGGGATTCTTTGATTTTATGTACTCAAGGAAAATTAACCCAATTTAAATACTATCAAGTTTCAGCTTGGTGGGCCAGACAGCAGTGGGTTGAGTATGAAGATGATACTTGGCTAACTCAGGCTATGAAGACAGGGAAAATTAATAAAAAGATAGCTTTGTGGTATCAAATTTTAATTGAAGTATAGGATAACATAAATGACAATACCCTAAAGCTATGGCAAATGTAAACTTGAGTGAGGTATGACTGGCCTCTTTTTTACTACTACGAGAGATAAAACCTGCTTCTTTTAAGCGCAATCATCTCTTTACTCTTTATCAGGTTTATGGACCCCTGCTAAATTTGCCACATTTTCTGGATCACAGTACGTATGCCCGAGGTGTCATGATCCCCAGGCAAATGATTGTCATATATTTTTAAATTGCCCAGCGATCGCTAAATTTTGGATCGATATTGTTGAATTTTTGGAAGATGTTACAGAAATTCAGTTAGAAATTACACTGTTACTCATTTTTTTTGGTTTATGCCAAGATAATATATTGGCTTCAAACAAAAGGGCTGCCAGATTAATTTTCTATGTTATTTTGTTGGGTAGGCGAGAAATATGTAAAGCTTGGAAATTTGCTCCTCCACCCCTTTTCGCTGAAAGTAAAAATAATATCATACGAACTAGTCAATTAGATATAGCTTGTGATTCTAGAAGTCAGGAAAAATTTGGGTTTCGTTGGTTGGCTGGTGTCAGATCCAATAATTAAGTCAATTATTAGCTGTCGGTCTTGATCCCTCTCATGCGATGTGTGTGAGGGGTGGGAGTTGAAACATCTATTTCTTGTGTGCAAAGACTCTATTTTCATCCGGCCCTCAAATTGGGAAATGGAGTATCGCCTACAAGTTAATTGGCAGGATGAGGACCTAAAAAAAAGAAAAGAAAAGAAAAAGGACTATTATTGAGAAACCCAGATGATTTAAATGAAGAAAATGATGAAGAACTAATTGCAGAGCAGATTGACAAAGGAGAAGGGAGTCCTCCTTGAACTAATAAAGGAAATAAAATTACGAAAATAAAGTAAAAGAAAGAAGAGAAATCTTCTTAGACTAAAATGGCTGAAGATAGAGTTGCTGGAACACATAAACGAAATTGTTTAAAGAAATGTTGTGGAATATGTATATGTAGCATTGTGTTAGTGATTGTAATTTGGTTAATTTTAAAAATAGCAGTTCCTTATTTATTGAAAGTAGAAAAGAAAAATAATACAGACACAAATGGAAAGTTAGCTAACATAAAAGGAGACAGAATAGAATTAGAAACACCAGATGATTTGGAATTACATCACACTGTCACGGATAATTACACTTCTTTAAATGTATTCACCAAGTTATAGTTTCAATATGTAGACACTATGGAGATTAGTGATTGTTATGTATGTATGAAATTACCAGCTTGAGTAGCAGAAGGTGTCACATACCACCATTTGCCGCTAATATATGGCATTTCATGTAGTGTATTAACAATTCAACTTTATAGAACAGGAAATCTTCAATATTAATATTTAGATTTAGATGTGATATTTTCAGAAGTTCCTATTTGAAACAATATAAATCCAGTACTTAGTAATATGGCTACACAGATTATGGGTGATTTTTTCTTAACACAAAAGGCAATAGATATAGCAGAAGCCCATAAGAATAATTTAGCTTGCTCAATAAAAGAAGAAGAAAAGATGTTTTTGAATTTAGTAGAAGAAAGGAGACAGGATTTTTAGAAGAAAGCCACTGATCAGAAAATCCAAATTACACAATGGGCTGAGAAGGAAGGAATCTATACAACTGGCAAGCCTCATACTGCGATGTCTCTAGATTTAAAAAAGAAAGGAAAGATCCCACCAGGTTCGGTTACCCAGAATCCCTTGCAATCCTAAATAATTGATTAAAAAAATAGATTTTCGCCACATTTCTGTGGTGGAAAATACTGGAATCTGTGTGGATCCGTAAATTTCATTCCACCCCGAGTTCCTCAAAGTCTTCAGAGAAAAATGGTACCCCACTTGTGTGGGTCAGCCTAGTGCCTGCGACATGAAATGGCATAAAACGCAACATTGTAACACCTAAATTTCGCAGTGAAAAATTACCCTTTTTTGGCAAGTGCCTATCTGTAGTTTTTGAACCCTAGCTCTGCCAGCACCTAGGGAAACCTAGCAAACCTATACATTTTTGAAAACTAGACACCCAGGGAAATCAAGGATGGGGTGAATTGACTGCCTCCCACTAGATTCTGTTACCCAGAAATCCTTGCTAACCTAAAAAATTATCCCAAAAAACTAATTTTCTCCACATTTCTGTGGGGGAATGTTCTAGAATCTACGTGGATCCACAAATTTCCTTTCACCCCGCGTTCCCGAACGTCTTCCAAGAAAAAAGGCACCCCACTTGTGTGGGTGGGCCTAGTGCCTGCGACATGAAACAGCGCAAAACAAAACGTGGTCATACCTCAATTTCGCAGTGAAAAATGACGCTTTTTTGGCAAAGTGCCTAGCTGTAGTTTTTGAACCCTAGCTCTGCAGGCACCTAGGGAACCCTAGCAAACCTATACATTTTTTAAAACTAAACACCGAGAGGATTCCAGGAGGGGGTAACTTGACTGCCTCCCACCAGATTCTGTTGCCCAGAATCCCTTGCAAACCTAAAAAACTGACCAAAAAAAACACATTTTCTCCACATTTCTGTGGTGGAATGTTCTGTAATCTGCGTGGATCCACAAATTTCCTTTCACCCTGCGTTCCCCAAAGTCTTTCGAGAAAAAAGGTACCCCACTTGTCTGGGTCGGCCTAGTGCCTGCGACAGGAAACG
Organism: Lissotriton vulgaris; assembly: GCF_964263255.1. Classification (NCBI taxonomy): domain Eukaryota; kingdom Metazoa; phylum Chordata; class Amphibia; order Caudata; family Salamandridae; genus Lissotriton; species Lissotriton vulgaris. Next base: position 19,338 of record NW_028253030.1, read on the forward strand.
GCGCAAAACACAACGTGGTCACACCTCAATTTCGCAGTGAAAAATGGCCCTTTTTTTGCAAAGTTCCTAGCTGTAGTTTTTTAACCCAAGCTCTACCGGCACCTAGGGAAACCTAGCAAACCTATACAATTTTGAAAACTAGACACCCAGGGGAATCCAGGATGGGGTGACTTAACTGCCTCCCTCTAGGTTATGTTACCCAAAAACCCTTGGAAAACATAAAAAATTGTTTAAAAAACACATTTTCTTCACATTTCAGTGGTGGAATGTTCTGGAAACTGCGTGGATCCACAAATTTCCTTTCACCCCGCGTTCCCGAAAGTCTTCCGAGAAAAAAGGTACCCCACTTATGTGGGTCAGTCTAGTGACTGGGACAGGAAATGGCGCAAAACGCAACATGGTCACACCTCAATTTCGCAGTGAAAAATGGCCCTTTTTTTGCAAAGTTCCTAGCTGTAGTTTTTTAACCCAAGCTCTACCGGCACCTAGGGAAACCTAGCAAACCTATACAATTTTGAAAACTAGACACCCAAGGGAATCCAGGATGTGGTGACTTAACTGCCTCCCACCAGGTTATGTTACCCAAAAACCCTTGCGAACCTATAAAATTGTTTAAAAAAACACATTTTCTCCACATTTCGGTGGTGGAATGTTCTGGAATCTGCGTGTGCCAAAGATTTCCCGTCGGGAAGGAGTAATCCGGCACCTGGAAAATACGGACTACGAATCCCAGGATGCTTAGCGAGTACGATGTTAGGTAAACAAGAGACCCGTTACATAACTCCAGGAAACACGCCCTATAAAAGGAGGAACCCAGAGGAAGAACACTGTCGGATATTGTGTTTCCACTGACGTACCGGCTTCGTGAAGAGCAGCGTTCCGAAGAGGTAATCCCGTCAGGCAAGAACGGAGGTAGGTCGAGTCGTTACTCCCTGGGCCGTGTCTTGCCAAGCTTAACCTGTTTCTGTCCCGGAAGCTCTACCGGACAACCATTAAGCTTTGCCTTGACTCGGCTGAGTCTGGGCGTCTTGGTCCGTGTGCTGGTAGGAGCCGTAGCTCCCAGCCCGACCCGAGATACTAGGACTACCAGCTGTACCGCACACCAGGAGGTGTTTTCCGCGTTACAGTATAGGAAGTCCACAGGATCGATCGAGCGGCTGCTCTCGATCCCTGTACTTTATTCTGATTTGGGCATCGGTGACGCAGCACCCGGTGGTGACTCGGCGTCCCGGTGCAGTACGAGGAAGAGGTCGAGCGGCTGCTCCCTTCAGGTAGAGACCCCGGCTGGGTGTTTCCCTGTCTCCTCTGTTCTACCATCACTCTGCGTACCACTCACAGCATACCGATTGGCATTTTCGGCCATTGCTTATCTGCCCTCTGTTGGCATACGCCGGGACCGGCGTAATTGCAGAGGATGGTTAGGACCATCCGTGCTGTGGGTTGGTAACTTGGATAGACTGGAGGATTTCAGTAACTATAGTTTTCGTTTACTTATTGTATCATTTTTGCCTTCATTAAATTAACTAAACCGTACACAAGTGGTTGCGTCCTCATTTCGTGTCTGTTAAACGATCCTGAGACGATCAGGACGTTACAAAATATCCGACCTTATAACATTAACTGTCTCCTGGTCGATAAACAGACATGGCAACACTTGATGACGTACTTGCTGCTTTAGCTGCCGTGCAAGTTGAATTGGCAGCCTCAAGGCAAGAGACTGCCGATGTAAAGGCCAGATTGGATGCCATACAGTTGGACCCGCTCACACCCAGCGCCTCCCTCACAAACCAAAACCCTGCGGTAGTCGTGGAGATGTCGGTTGCCATACCCTTGGCAACACCAGAGAGATACAGTGGGGATCCCAACACGGTACAGGTATTCCTCACACAAGTGGCGCTACATCTGTCGTGCAAACCCAAGGCGTTCCCCACAAGTCAGGCCCGGGTGGCTTTCCTTATTTCCTATTTGGCTGGAAATGCGGCACAGTGGGCCGTACCTCTGGTGAGCAGAGACGACCCCATCTTATGTGACTGGGGTGCTTTCCGCGAAGAATTCCTGAAGGTATTCGACCGAAGGGCAGACTCGTACACGGCGGACCGTGAAATGCTCGAGTTGAGACAGGGATCCAACGACCTGGTACAGTATCTCAACGCATTCCGTAGGTTGGTTGCGGAAACCAAGTGGCCTCTTGCTAAACAAACGGCGCTCTTTCATCAAGGGCTGTGCGATGAGCTCAAAGACGCTGTGGCTCATATTGACCCCCAACCCAAGACATGCGAAGGATTTATCAACCTAGTCTTACGGTTGGAACATAGGCTAAATGAGAGAAAGGGGGATCATGGGAGAAAGGGAAGAGCCCTTCCATCATATGTGACAGTGGGAAGCCCCGAACCCTCCTCCGCATCCAAGGGAGAACCCATAGACATTAGTGCTATACGAGCCAGTCTCACAGCCACGGAGAAAGAGTCACGCCGCAAACAAGGATTGTGCCTATATTGTGGCAAAAAAGGCCACTACGTACGTGAATGCCCTGCCAAACCGAAGACCTCACGTTATAGGACCAAACGGTCTGTAACAGCCGTGGTGGATGTACCGGCGGAAAACTAGAGGACTCCCAGACCAACGAAGGGGCATCTCGGAGTCACGCATCCATCCCTTCACTATCCAACTCTGTCACGAAAGGACAGCGACATCTATTCCTCACGGTGCACGTGGGAGTGCATGACCAGTGGATACCCGTTGTGGCCATGGTGGATTCAGGGGCCACAGGCATGTTTATGGACTACAACGAGGCATGCCGGCTAGGGCTAGTGCTACTTCCCAAGGACGTACCCGAAGACGTCTATGCTATAGACGGAAGGCGATTGGTGACGGGGCCCATTGGGCAACACACGGGGGTCATTCCGGTGAGATATGGAAGGAACCATTTGGAACAAATCGACTTTAACATCATCAGAGCCCCCCAATATGGTGTTATATTGGGATTGCCGTGGCTACGGAAGCACAACCCCTCGGTTGATTGGCCAACACATCGCATAGAAATGACGTCACCATATTGCATCCTGCATTGTGGAATGCGACCCGAATCCCCTGACGTAGAAGAAAACGGGAGACAGACGGTGGCTACAGCGGCTGAGAAAGATGTGGCACTCCCTCTGCACTATCACAGCTTCGAGGACGTCTTCGATGAAGTCAAGGCCGAGGTACTCCCGCCGCATAGACTGTTTGACTGTCAGATCGACCTGGTGCCCGGAGCGAGCATTCCCAGTGGCAGGCTGTATGCCCTGACAGAACCAGAAAACGTGCATCTCAGGGGGTACCTAGATAAACTCCTCAAGCTAGGATTCATCCGTCCATCCAAGTCCCCGGCCGCCTCACCACTCTTCTTCATCCCAAAGGCCAACGGAGAGCTGAGAGCCTGCGTGGACTTTAGGGCGTTAAACGCAATCACCATCAAGAACCGGTACCCTTTGCCACTCATCAGTGTTCTTTTGGAGCAGGTCAAGAAAGCTCGTATCTACACTAAGTTGGATCTAAAGGGGGCATACCATCTCGTGCGCATGAGAGACGGGGATGAGTGGAAGACCACCTTTAAGACCAGGTTTGGCCTTTTCGAGTACCTCGTCATGCCGTTCGGCTTGTGCAACGCCCCTGCAGCCTTTCAGTACTTTCTGAATGAGGTGTTTCGTGAGGTATTGGATGTATACGTGGTAGTCTATATCGACGACATCCTCATCTATTCATCCAATGAGGAGGAGCACATTCACCACGTCTCTACTGTACTCCAAAAGCTGAGGGAGAATATGCTGTTTTGCAAACTCGGTAAGTGTGATTTCCACGTCACATCGGTGGAATTCCTCGGGGTAATGCTGAGTCCAGACGGCCATGAGATGGCAGAACGCAAAATCAAGGCGGTGAAAGAGTGGCCGGTGCCCCAAGGAGTAAAAGACGTCCAAAGTTTCATTGGCTTCGCCAACTTTTACAGGCGATTCATAGATGGCTTTTCAGGGTTGGTGGCCCCGATCACGCAGCTGCTGAGGAAGTCCAAGGAGTTCGTCTGGTCCCCAGAAGCAAACGCAGCCTTTGAGGCCCTGAAGAACGCCTTTGGTAGGGCACCGGTGTTGGCTCACCCTGATCCGGATCTCCCCTACGTGGTGGAGGCAGACGCGTCGGATGTGGCGCTGGGGGCCATCCTGTCCCAACGGAATCAGGACACTGGGGTGCTTCATCCAGTGGCGTACATGTCACGCAAGCTCAACGACGCCGAACGCAACTACCACATAGCAGAGAAAGAGCTTCTCGCTATTAAGGACGCCTTCACCGAATGGAGACATCGGTTGATGGGTGCAAGGCATGTGGTTACGGTGTATACGGACCATCGGAACCTGCAGTTCATGACGGCCGCAAGACACCTTTAACCCAGGCAGTTGAGGTGGATGATATTCTTTGCAGGGTTCAACTTCCACATCACGTATCGGCCTGGGACTGAAAACCGGAAGGCAGACGCCCTGTCGCGCCAATCTGCTGTTAAAGAACCTATGCCTGTTTCCGAACATTCCATCATTCCCCGTCAGATGGTGTTGGGAGTTATCCAGCCGGATACATTCCTGAGGGGAATCCAGAGAGGGATCCGGTCATTCGCTTGGCAAAGGTGGCTCCTCAGTCACAAGGAATGGCAGGCGAAGGATGGGATACCCCTGAAAGGCAGGTGCCTGCTGATACCCACGCCTAGGTTACGGAAACAAGCATTTGTCTGGTGCCATGACTCTCCATGTGCAGGACATTTGGGGTTCGAAAAAACGATGGCTAGCATGGGACGGCATTTCTGGTGGCCCACCATGAGAGTGGATGTCAGGAGGTGGGGACAGGCGTGTCCTACGTGTGCTACCATGAAGACCGATCACGACCGACCCAAGGGGCTCCTCCGTCCACTTCCGACCCCGGATAGGCCATGGGATAACATATCACTGGACTTCGTGGTGGGGCTACCTGTAGACCAAGGGATGACAGCGATCCTGGTGGTTGTGGACTATCTCACGAAGATGGGACACTTCATCCCCTGCAGAAGAGTCCCTACAGCAGGCGAATTGGCGTCACTCCTCCTGAAAAATGTGGTTCGACTACATGGATTGCCAGGGGTGATAGTGTCAGACCGGGGGTCACAATTCACGGCGCAGTTCTGGAAAACATGGTGCACAGCGCTGCACGTCAAAACCATCCTGTCCGCCAGCTACCACCCTCAAACCGATGGACAAACCGAGCGTCTGAATCAAACGCTCAAACAGTATCTGCGATGTTTTGTGGACCAGGGTAAGGAGGAATGGGTAGACCTGCTATGGGTAGCGGAGATAGCATACAACAATGCCACTCACAGCTCCACCCAGTCATCACCGTTCTATAGCAACTATGGCCAGCATCCCAGGTTCTTGCCATTTCTCCATCCACTCAAAGAAAACAGGATTCCGGCCACGGCGCACAGGGTAGCACGCATTAAGGACGCATTGATGCGCTCAAAGGCTGTCCTGACTGAGGCCAAGAAAAGGTACAAGGCCACGGCTGACAGGAAAAGAAGGCCTGGGCCACTGTACCGTACTGGAGACTTCGTCTGGATATCCACAAGGAACATGCGATTTCGAAAGAACAGTGTGTTCCAGCCCAAGTTCATGGGCCCCTATCGGATTTCCAAATGTATCGATCCAGTGAATGTGAAGGTGTGTTTGCCCCAGTCATTGCGGATACACCCTGTCTTTCACGTATCTTTAATTAAACCAGCAACCTCCAAGCAGTCTGAGACACCTAGGCCGATATGTGTGGAATCGGAGGTGGAGTATGAAGTATCGGGCATACTGGCGTCCAAATGGCGTAGGGGCAAGCTGTGGTACCTGGTGGCTTGGAAAGGCTATGGCCCGGAGGAAAAATCATGGGAGCCGGCTGAAGGAGTCCATGCCCCGCGCTTGGTCTCGTTGTTTCATCGTAGGTTTCCTTCCAGCGCTGGCCCCGTGGGGAGCCGCTGAGAGAGGGAGGATGTACTGTCAAAGATTTCCCGTCGGGAAGGAGTAATCCGGCACCTGGAAAATACGGACTACGAATCCCAGGATGCTTTGCGAGTACGATGTTAGGTAAACAAGAGACCTGTTACATAACTCCAGGAAACACGCCCTATAAAAGGAGGAACCCAGAGGAAGAACACTGTCGGATATTGTGTTTCCACCGACGTACCGGCTTCGTGAAGAGCAGCGTTCCGAAGAGGTAATCCCGTCAGGCAAGAACGGAGGTAGGTCGAGTCGTTACTGCCTGGGCCGTGTCTTGCCAAGCTTAACCTGTTTCTGTCCCGGAAGCTCTACCGGACAACCATTAAGCTTTGCCTTGACTCGGCTGAGTCTGGGCGTCTTGGTCCGTGTGCTGGTAGGAGCCGTAGCTCCCAGCCCGACCCGAGATACTAGGACTACCAGCTGTAACGCACACCAGGAGGTGTTTTCCGCGTTACAGTATAGGAAGTCCACAGGATCGATCGAGCGGCTGCTCTCGATCCCTGTACTTTATTCTGATTTGGGCATCGGTGACGCAGCACCCGGTGGTGACTCGGCGTCCCGGTGCAGTACGAGGAAGAGGTTGAGCGGCTGCTCCCTTCAGGTAGAGACCCCGGCTGGGTGTTTCCCTGTCTCCTCTGTTCTACCATCACTCTGCGTACCACTCACAGCATACCGATTGGCATTTTCGGCCATTGCTTATCTGCCCTCTGTTGGCATACGCCGGACCGACGTAATTGCAGAGGACGGTTAGGACCATCCGTGCTGTGGGTTGGTAACGTGGATAGACTGGAGGATTCCAGTAACTGTAACTTTTGTTTACTTATTGTATCATTTTTGCCTTCATTAAATTAACTAAACCGTACACAAGTGGTTTCGTCCTCATTTCGTGTCTGTTAAACGATCCTGAGACGATCAGGACGTTACAGCGTGGATCCACAAATTTCCTTTCACCATGCGTTCCAGAAAGTCTTCCAAGAAAAAAGGTACCCCACTTGTGTGGGTCGGCCTAGTGCCTGCGACAGGATACGGCACAAAACGCAACGTGGCCACACCTCAATTTCGCAGTGAAAAATGTCCCTTTTTAGCAAAGTACCCAGCTGTAGTTTCTGAACCCTAGCTCTACCGGCACCTAGGGAAACCTAGCAAACCTATACATTTTTGTAAAGTAGACACCCAGGGGAATCCAGGATGGAGTGACTTGAGTGCCTCCCACCAGGTTCTGCTACCCAAAATCCCTTGTAAACCTAAAATATCGACAAAAAAAGCACATTTTCTCCACATTTCTGAGGTGGAAAGTTTTGGAATCTGCGCTTATGCACAAATTTTTTTCCACCATGTGTTCCCCAAAGTCTTTCGAGAAACATGGTACCCCACTTGTGTGGGTCAGCCTAGTAACTGGGACAGGAAACGGCGCAAAACACAACGTGGGTCACACCTCCATTTCGCGGTGAAAAAGGACCCTTTTTTGGAAAAGTGCCTAACTGTCGTTTTTTAACCCTAGCCCTGCCGGCACCTAGGGAAACCTAGTAAACATATACATTTATAAAAAGTAGCCACCCAAGGGAATCTAGAATGGGGTGACTTGACTGCCTCCCACCAGGTTCTGTTACCCAGAATCCCTTGCAATCCTAAATAATTGATTAAAAAACAGATTTTCGCCACATTTCTGTGGAGGAAAGTATTGGAATCTGTGTGGATCCACAAATTTCATTCCACCCCGAGTTCCTCAAAGTCTTCAGAGAAAAAAGGTACCCCACTTGTGTGGGTCAGCCTAGTGCCTGCAACATGAAATGGCATAAAACGCAACGTTGTCACATCTACATTTCGCAGTGAAAAATTACCCTTTTTTGGCAAAGTGCCTATCTATAGTTTTTGAACCCTAGCTCTGCCAGCACCTAGGGAAACCTAGCAAACCTATACATTTTTGAAAACTAGACACCCAGGGAAATCAAGGATGGGGTGAATTGACTGCCACCCACCAGATTCTGTTATCCAGAAATCCTTGCTAACGTAAAAAATTATCCAAAAAAACAGATTTTCTCCATATTTCTGTGGTGGAATGTTCTGGAATCTGCGTGGATCCACAAATTTCCTTTCACCCCGCGTTCCTGAAAGTCATCCAAGAAAAAAGGCACCCCACTTGTGTGGGTGGGCCTAGTGCCTGTGACATGAAACGGCGCAAAACACAACTTGGTCATACCTCAATTTCGCAGTGAAAAATGAAGCTTTTTTGGCAAAGTGCCTAGCTATAGTTTTTGAACCCTAGCTCTGCGGGCACCTAGGGAAACCTAGCAAACCTATACATTTTTTAAAACTAAACACCCAGAGGAATGCAGGAGGGGGTAACGTGACTGCCTCCCACCAGATTCTGTTACCCAGAATCCCTTGCAAACCTAAAAAATTGACCAAAAAAACACATTTTCTCCACATTTCTGTGGTGGATTGTTCTGTAATCTGCGTGGATCCACAAATTTCCTTTCACCCTGCGTTCCCCAAAGTCTTCCGAGAAAAAAGGTACCCCACTTGTGTGGGTCAGCCTAGTGCTTGCAACAGGAAACGGCACAAAACGCAACATGGTCACACCTCAATTTTTCAGTGAAAAATGGCCCTTTTTTTGCAAAGTTCCTAGCTGTAGTTTTTTAACCCAAGCTCTACCGGCACCTAGGGAAACCTAGCAAACCTATACAATTTTGCAAACTAGACACCCAGGGGAATCCAGGTTGTGGTGACTTAACTGCCTCCCACTAGGTTATGTTACCCAAAAACCTTTGCAAAGCTAACAAAATTGACGAAAAAATACATTTCCTCCACATTTTTTGTGGTGGAAAGTTCTGGAATCTGTGTGTATTCACAAATTTCCTCCACCCTGAGTTCCCTAAAGTCTTCAGAGAAAAACCGGACTAGTGCCTACGACAGGAAACGGCGCAAAACGCAATGTGGTCACACCTCAATTTCGCAGTGAAAAATGCCGCCTTTTTGGGCAAAGTGCCTAGCTGTAGTTTTTTAACCCTAGCTCTGCCGGCACCTAGGGAAACCCAGCAAACCAATAATTTTTTTTAAAACTAGACACCAAGGGGAATCCAGGATGGGGTGACTTGACTGCCCCCCACCAGGTGCTGTTACCCAGAATCCCTTGCAAACCTAAACAAGTGACCAAAAAAAACACATTTCTCCACATTTCTGTGGTAGAAAGTTCTGGAATCTGCGTGTATCCACAAATGTTCTTCCACTCTGCATTCCCCAAAGTCTTCAGAGAAAAATGGTACCCCATTTGTGTGGGTCGGCCTAGTGCCTGCGACAGAAAACGGCGAAAAACGCAACGTGGTCACACCTCAATTTCGCAATGAAAAATGACCCTTTTTTGGCAAAGTGCCTAGCTGTTGTTTTTTAACCCTAGCTCTGCGGGCACCTAGGAAAACCTAGCAAACCTATACATTTTTGTAAACTAAACACCCAGAGGAATCCAGGAGGGGGTAACTTGACTGCCTCCCACCAGATTCTGTTACCCAGAATCCCTTGCAAACCTAAAACATTGACCAAAAATACACATTCTCTCCACATTTCTGTGGTGGAATGTTCTGTAATCTGCGTGGATCCACAAATTTCCTTTCACCCTGCGTTCCCCAAAGTCTTCCAAGAAAAAAGGTACCCCACTTGTGTGGGTCGGCCTAGTGCCTGCGACAGGAAACGGCGCAAAACGCAACATGGTCACACCTCAATTTCGCAGTGAAAAATTGCCCTTTTTTTGCAAAGTTCCTAGGTGTTGTTTTTTAACCCAAGCTCTACCGACACCTAGGGAAACCTAGCAAACCTATACAATTTTGAAAACTAGACACCCAGGGGAATCCAGGATGTGGTGACTTAACTGCCTCCCACTAGGTTATGTTACCTTTTGTATTCCTGTTTTGCATACTTTCTTTTGCATTGTATATTTCCCTTTGTGATCTAATTTTGATAAAATTCACTTTTTTTGCCTATACACATGTCTATTTGTTTTTGTCTCATTGTTAAGCATTGTCATGTTTAATCAGTTATAAATGTATGAATGTTCTTTTTAAATCAACTGGAATTAATTTTGTTCAGGACAATTAAGTTACCTGCATTCGACTCAGTTCCATAATTAAGCCAATTTAATTAAAGACAACAAACTCCTTTGGAGGCAATTTTACCCATTCTATTATATCTTTACCCAAGCCCCCAAAGGTTTACTGGGTTGCTCACTCCATTTACTATGGGACAGGAAATGGCACAAAACGCAACGTGGTCACACCTTAATTTCGCAGTGAAAAATGGCCCTTTTTTGCAAAGTTCCTAGCTGTAGTTTTTCAACCCAAGCTCTACCGTCACCTAGGGAAACCTAGCAAACCTATACAATTTTAAAAACTAAACACCCATGGAAATCCAGGATGGGGTGACTTGACTGCCTCCCACCAGATTTTGTTACCCAAAGTCCCTTGCAAAGCTAACGAAATTGACAAAAAAATACATTTTCTCCACATTTTTGTGGTGGGAAGTTCTCAAATCTGTGTGTATCCACAAATTTTCTCCACCCTGAGTTCCCTAAAGTCTTCCGAGAAAAATTGGCCTAGTGCCTACGACAGGAAACGGCGCAAAACACAATGTGGTCACACCTCAATTTCGCAGTGAAAAATGCCCCTTTTTGGGCAAAGTGCCAAGCTGTAGATTTTTAACCCTAGCTCTGCCGGCACCTAGGGAAACCCAGCAAACCTATACATTTTTTTTAAACTATACACCAAGGGGAATCCAGGATGGGGTGACTTGACTGCCCCCCACCAGGTTCTGTTACCCAGAATCCCTTGCAAACCTAAAAAAGTGACCAAAAAAAACACATTTCTCCACATTTCTGTGGTGGAAAGTTCTGGAATCTGCGTGTATCCACAAATGTTCTTCCACCCTGCATTCCCCAAAGTCTTCAGAGAAAAATGGTACCCCATTTGTGTGGGTCGGCCTAGTGCCTGCGACAGGAAACGGCCCAAAACGCAACGTGGTCACACCTCAATTTCACAATGAAAAATTACCCTTTTTTGGCAAAGTGCCTAGCTGTCGTTTTTTAACCCTAGCTCTGCCGGCACCTAGGGAAACCTAGCAAACCTACAAATTTATGAAAACTAGCCAAACAGGGGAATCCGCGATGGGGTGACTTGACTGCCTCCCACCAGGTTCTGTTACCCAGAATCCCTTGCAACCTAAAAAATTGATTTAAAAAACACATTTTCCCCACATTACTGTGGTGGAAAGTTCTGGAATCTGCGTGGATCCACAGATTTCATTCCTACCGGCGTTCCCCAAAGTCTTCAGAGAAAAATGGTACCCCACTTGTGTGGGTCAGCCTAGTGCCTGCGACAGGAAACGGTGTAAAATGCAACGTGGTCACACCTCAATTTCGCAGTGAAAAGGGACCCTTTTTTTTGCAAAGTGCCTAGCTGTAGTTTTTTAACCCTAGCTCTGCCGGCACCTAGGGAAACCTACCAAACCCAAACATTTATTTAGAACTAAACACCCAGGGAATCCAGGATGGGGTGACTTGACTGCCCGCCACCAGGTTCTGTTACCCAGAATCCCTTGCAAACCTAGAATATTGAGGAAAAAAAAACATATTTTCTCAACATTTCTGTGGTGAATAGTTCTGGAATCTGCGTGTATCCACAAATGTCTTTCCACCCTGCGTTCCCCGAAGTCTTCTGAGAAAACTGGTACCCCACTTGTGTGGGTCAGCCTAGTGAGTGGGACAGGAAACGGCACAAAACGCAACGTGGTCACACCTCAATTTCGTAGTGAGAAAGGGCCTTTTTTTGCAAAGTGCATCGCTGTTGTTTTTTAACCCTAGCTCTACCGTAACCTAGGGAAACCTAGCAAACCTATACAGTTTTGAAATCTATACACCAAGAGGAATCCAGGATGGGGTGACTTAACTGCCTCCCACCAGGTTATATTACCCAAAAACCCTTGCAAAAATAGAATTTTTTTTTTAAAGAACACATTTTCTCCACATTTCTGTGGTGGAATGTTCTGGAATCTGCGTGGATCTACAAATTTCCTTTCACCCCGCGTTCCTGAAAATCTTCAGAGAAAAAAGGTATCCCACTTGTGTGGGCTGGCCTAGTGCCTGCGACAGGAAACGGCACAAAACGCAACATGGTCCCACCTCAATTTTGCAGTGAAAAATGACCCTTTTTTGGCAAAGTGCTTAGCTGTTGTTTTGGAACCCTAGCTCTTCCGGCACCCAGGGAAACCTAGCAAACCTATACATTTCTAAAAACTAGACACCAAGGGAAATCCAGAATGGGGTGACTTGACTGCCCCCAACCAGGTTCTGTTACCCAGAATCCCTTGCAAACCTAAAGAATTGACCAAAAAAAACACAATTCTCCACATTTATGTGGTGGAAAGTTCTGGAATCTGCGTGTATCCACAAATGTTCTTCCACCTTGCGTTCCCCAAAGTCTTCCAAGAAAAATGGTACCCCATTTGTGTGGGTCGGCCTAGTGCCTGCAACAGGAAACGGCGCAAAACGCAACGCGGTCACACCTCAATTTCGCAGTGAAAAATTACCTTTTTTTGGCAAAGTGCCTGGCTGTCGTTTTTTAACCCTAGCTCTGCCGGGACCTAGGGAAACCTAGCAAACCTATACAGTTTTGAAAACTAGTCACCCAGGGAAATCCAGGATGGGGTGACTTGACTGCCTCCCATCCCAGAATCCCTTGCAATCCTAAAAAAATGAATAAAAACACATTTTCCCCACATTTCTGTGGTGGAGAGTTCAGAAATCTGCGTGGATCCACAAATTTCATTCCACCCCGCATTCCCCAAAGTCTTTAAAAAAAAATGGTACCCCACTTGTGTGGATCAGCCTAGTGCCTGCAACAGTAAACGGCACAAAACGCAACGTGGTCATATTTCAATTTCACAGTGCAAATGACCCTTTTCTGTCAGAGTGCCTAGCTGTAGTTTGTGAACCCCTAGCTCTGTCGGCACCTATGGAAACCTACCAAACCCACACAGTTTGGAAAACTAGCCACCATGGGGAATCCAGGATGGGGTGACTTGACTGCCTCCCACCCCAGAATCCCTTGCAATCCTAAAGAATTTGATTAAAAACACATTTTCCCCACATTTCTGTGGTGGAGAGTCCAGGAATCTGTGTGTATCCACAAATTTCCTTCTACCCTGCGTTCCCCAAAAACTTCAGAGAAAAATGGTAAAAAATTGATGGAAAAAAACAAATGTTCTCCACATTTCTGTGGAGGAAAGTTCTGGAATCTGCGTGGATCCACAAATTTTAACCCACCCTGCTTTTCCCAACGTCCTACGAGAAAAATTGTACCGCACTTGTGTGGGTCAGCCTAGTGCCTGCGACAGGAATCGGCACAAAACACAACGTTGTCACACCTCAATTTCGCAGTGAAAAATGACCCTTTTTTTGCACTGTGCCTAGCTGTAGTTTTTGAACCCTGCTCTTCAGGCATCTAAAGAAACCTAGCAAAACTATACATTTTTGAAAACTAGACACCCAGGGAAATCCAGGATGGAGTGACTTGACTGCCTCCCACTAGGATCTGTTACCCAGAATGTCTTACAAACCAACAAAATTGACAAAAAAAACAAATTTCCCCCACATTTCTGTGTGGAAAGTTCTGGAATCTACGTGGAGCCACAAATTTAATTCCACCCAGCATTCCCCAAAGTATTCTGAGAAAAATGGTACCTCACTTGTGTGGGTCAGCCTATTGCCTGCAACATGAAGCGGTGTAAACGCAACGTGGTCACACCTCAATTTCGCAGTGAAAAATGGCCCTTTTCTAGCAAAGTGGCTTACTGTAGTTTGTGAACACTAGCTCTGCCGGCACCTAGGGAAACCTACCAAACCCACACATTTCTGGAAAGTAGACACCAGGGGGCTTTCAAGGAGGTATGGCTTGCGTGGATCCCCCAACGTTCCATTACCCATAATCCCTTGCAAACTTCAATGTTAGCTGAAAAAATTGTGTTTTTTCACACATTTGTGTGTGGGAAAGCGCGGCATCACTGGGCTCACACAAATTTCCTACCACCCAGTGTTCCCCCAGGTCTCCCGATATAAATGGTGCCTTACTTGTGTGCAAATCTAAATTCATCTAGTATTTTCCTTTTCTCCCATGGGACATGGGTCTCCTGTAAACATATAATTTCTGGTCTTGTAACTTTAAGGCCCATTGTAATTCTACCTTTTTTGACTTTCATCATTAGACCACATATATTTATTGTACAGATACAGATTTTACCCTTCATTAAGAGAACCTCTGGTCATGGTTTACTTTATATACATGACATTCTTCCGAGTCACTTCTATAATTTATTACACCGATTAGTTCTTTGTTGATTGCCTGAAAAAAAGTGACCCGTATCTTCCTTTAACTACACTCCCCAACCTTCGCCTTCCCCTCCCTAACTCTTAGCTCCTCACTGAGGCACTTGGACCACACCTGGCCCATAGATGGAAGTGGACCCCCCCACTAACCCTTAGTGCTTAGTTAAAAAAAGGATAAATAAATAAAACAAACAACATAAATTGATACATCATTGTAACCTATTCAACATCTGCTCACCCCCATCAAACCCAGCTCAGCTGAATTCTTATATAAGATAAGAGATGCATAATCCACAAAACAAAAACCCATATTTAAGTACTGTTGGACTTGCCCCTTCGGTCAGGTTCACCCCTAAACTTTTTGCTTTTAATTGTGACCTGGTGTTAGTTCTTTTTGGCTTCTGCGCACTTTGACAATGTGTACCAGTGTAAAGTGTGCGCGCACTCTGAGCGCATGTTGTGAGAGTGGCCTGCACCCCATAGGAATGCAGGTGGAATATGTGTGTCCATGGTAGTTCCTGATGCGTGGGGAGTGCAGGGTTGGGTTTGGTATGTGGAACTTGTGAGAGTAAATGTTACACGATGATGTGTGCAACTTTAATGTGTCTAGTGTGGAAGTGCCACTTCTAGAAGTTGGCCTGTCTTTGTAATAAATGTGAATTGACTGTCTGGCTTGTTATTGGCTGGAACTGGCTGGTGAATATCTCTCTGTGGAGACGTTATATTGACGACGTCCTCTGTATCTGGACAGGTAGAGAGGACCGGCTCAATACATTCTTACAATGGCTGAACCAGGTGGATGAGAGTCTCCGTTTCACTTGGACCATCAGTAACAGCTCGGTGGTGTACCTTGATGTTGACATCACAGTGTCCGACTTCCAGTTGGTGACGAGTGTGCACCACAAAACTACAGATAGAAATTCCCTTCTCCACTACCACTCGTTCCATCCCAGATCCCTCCGGGATTATCTCCCGGTGGGTCAGTTCCTACGATACAGGCGTAATTGTTCGTCCACAGATACTTTTTTGGAGCAATCCTCTGAGTTAGTCACCAAATTGAAACAACGGGAATATCCAGCCAGAGTGATCAAACATGCACAGAAAAGGGCTTTCAATACCCCACGTGAAGTCTTGTTGGAGTTCAACACCAAAGAGAAGCAACCATGCCTTCCAGTAGTCACCACTTTCGATCCCCTATCAACCAAAATAAGGCAGATAATAAGAAAACATTGGTCGATACTTGACACAAGGGATAATAAAATGCCAACTCCACGCTTTGTATTTAAAAGAGCCTCCAACTTATGAGATAAACTGGTCCACACACGCAATCTAAACATGGCCAAGGCAAGTACTATTCCTCCTGGACATTATCCATACGGAAGTTGCTCGGTTTGTGGGCTTACATCAGCCACAAAAAGTGTAACTCTGCGCGTGGGCAAAACCTGGTTCCTCAACAGGTTTAGCAACTGCAACACGACACATGTCATTTACAGACTCATGTGCAGCTGTGGCCTTTACTACATTGGTCTTACCACTCGCAAGGTCAAGATACGAGTGCAGGAGCATCTAAGTACTATAAGAGCAAAGAAACATACAACTCGCTTGGTACAACATTTTAACATCTCGGGGCATGACCCCAAAGATTTGAAGTGGACTGTATTAGAAAAGGTGGTGGGTGAAACTCATAACTTGGAGAATATTCTGGCAAGGAAAGAAGCGAAATGGATATTTCTGGAGAAGGCTGACCAGGAGGGGCTTAACGAAAATATTGAGTGGAATAGGATTAGTAGGCGATAACAGGGCTCTGTTGTTGCCCACTGCCCGCTGTTTCTGATTGTTATAACCAACACATCATTATAAGATGTAGCACCTCAGTTGAATTGCCCTCGCCTTTGCCCATTTACACATGTATTACGATCAGGTATAACCAATGAATAACTAGGGACTGTGCGCATGAGTATATACTTGCCTGTCCTCTGATGGTTTACCAACTGACCACACACTACCACGGGTGTTAAAGTGTAGACATTTGGCGTTGATGGAATATTCGTTCCCCTTATATCTTAGCTGCCCCTTACATAATTTGTTTGGCTCGGGGCAATTCCCGAAAAAGTCAGTACTCCTATCAGGTCCTTGGTCCCTTTTGGAACCAATAGATGGGGGGCCTTATTTAATTGAAATACTGAATAGGGTTCTAAGTCCAGCACCTACGGAATTGATAATATTGCCGAGGCATTAAGGGGATTCCAAAACCGCCTCTGAATCAGTAATCAGTTGGGATATGGGCTCGTCTTGAACCCATTCCAAGATGGCCGCGCTTCACGTCGACGTGGTGGGCGGAGTCGCGTCTCCCTCCGGCTACTTCCGCATCCCGGCAGTGAATGAACGCGAGGATCGTCGGAAGCGCCGGAGGGACTCGGCGACAGTAAGGAGGCTGGGGTGGTTGACCGCGTTTGTAATCGGGGATGTTGATGTACCGATGAGACTAAATCCGCAGTTATAATATACGTGTCGGCTCTGGGCACAGAATCAACATTTTAACTACGAGCAGAATATGTTTGAATATGATGCAGTGTGTGCTATGCTGGGTCGGGGTACCTCTCTAATTAGTATTCCCCTACCACTTGCATATGGATGTATCGCCCTGAAACTCTGGAAGTGGGGGGTGGACCGAGGGACTCAGGTTATCGGGAGTTCTCCGGATAACAGGGGACTGGTGACATCACAGTATCTACTTGTATCTCTTAGATATTAATTTGCATCTTCACAATCTGATGGTCACTCTGTCTCCATGCATACATAGGTGGCTGTGATTATTTCCGGTCACATGGTGGGACACGTGGATGCCTGACACGGTGCCCCTACGAGTGGTGCTGGTAGCACCCTCAAGGTAAAACTACCTTAATTGTGTGCCATTACTATGCTGCCTCAGTGATGCCCCAACTGCAGGGGCTTGAATGGCGCTCTGAGCGTCTCTCCTTTTTATATTTTTTACACAGGCCCATAATTGCATGAAAAGACTGAGAATAGCCTACCCCTCATTGCCCTGATGAAATCGCTAAAATATGGAGCGATGAAACATGTCGGCTTGAGAACATAAAGTGTTATGGTATATATTTAACCATTTTTAAGAAGTGGGGTTCTGCTGCATCAGAATAAAACGGTAAAGCAAGCAAAACCCTACCACACATTTATATATTTTTTTGTGTGTTTGGTTAGGGGTCTTTACATCTTTTCTCTGTACACTATAAGTGTGAGTCAGTGGTGATACATTTGTCACTATTTGTGTTTTTCACATCACTATTCTCGCGTCCGCACTATTATCTTCTCTTAGTGCACTTTTGTCTTTTCACATAGAGAGAGTGGCCAATGATGAGAAGTGGGTATACCAGTAATCATTAACCGAGAACCCCCTCGGGTGGTTCTACCGTGAGGTACTCTCTCTATCCTTCACACTTTTTTGTGGGTGAAGTATATGTGGCCCTGTGTGATTTTAGAACCTATACATATTCTGACCATAGGATTTATGTTATTTGGCAAATCCCTGGGGACACTAATGATAAGGGGTCCCTATTTTGTTGGTCTTTCATGTGGATGTGTACACTTGTAGGTGAGGCTCCAATTGTTTGAATAATGGAGCTGGCTGGTGTGCCTGGCTCCAGGAGTCAGGATGGGTCTGCCCCAGTGGTGAATAGAGAGATTTACATCCAGATGGGTGGGAGGAGTGCACCTGGGATCTGAATAGGGCTGGGCCTCCTTCCCTACACAATGCTGGCTCCGCCTCCGGTGGTGCGATTGATGTCCCTAGCCTGTCCTATGAATGGGGAGAGGGGCTGAGCACAACAGAGTGCTCCAGAACCAGCTTTTTCTGCTTTTCCCCCACCCTGCACCCTAAAGACAAAGGGATTTGGTGTATAAGAAAGGGCTGTGACCCCATCAAAAATGCTCTTTCCTGATCCTAACTTGAGGGGGGCTGGCTGCTGCTGCTGGGCGCTAGGAGGACCGCCACTGGGGACTGCCTCCCTGCCTGGAGAACCCTGTGAGCTGGCCCCTGGGCCCAGCCTTTGCCCCCCACCTCCTACAAGACTTTCCTGGAGTTTGTTTCCTATAGCACCTGGGAGTGCTCTCTCTTTCATCCTGAAAGTCCTTTACTTTCCTAAAGAAACAGCGCTGCTGTTTTCCACTGCAGCACGGAGCTGCGAACGCATTCCCAAGGGATTCCTCGGCATGGGGATCCCCCTTTTCCTCCTTTTTGGCACGGGTGCCACCCAGCTAATTTTCCGTATTTTATTATGTCCCGAGCGGGTGCCCACCCCGCTAGGGACATTGCCATTTAGCGGGTGCCTACCCCGCAGTTGTGTGCCTCTTGAGGGAGCCTACCCCTCATTTTTACTGAGTTCACCGCCCGGCCCGGGCGGCCACGCTGGAAGATAGGCACCACCCACCCGGATTGGGGGCGGGGCCTGGTAACTTTTCGCTTCTGTTTTACGCTTGCCCTGGGGAAGTAGTCTCGCCCGTGGCTGGTCTCCCGTGTGGAGAGGGAGACCAGAGACACTCCCCGCAGCCGCCGGGATGGAAGAGAGGGAATCCCGACGAGAGACTGCCTCCAATGGGGGAAACACAAAGAGATACCACTGAGGAGCTGCTGCAGAGGAGAGCCCTGCAGGCAGTAAGAGCCCCGCCCGTGGAAAGGATTAGCAGCCCAGGTCACCCGGACCCAGGAGAGGACCCCATCGAGAGAGCAGCCTGGTAAGTCCAGACGGGCAGGGGGGACTCCCTGGGTGCAGTGCGGCTGTGGGACCACAGTGACTCTGCCCCTATCCCAACGTGACAGGCATATTTACAAAAGGGGCCATTGATTTTCTGAGTCCCCCGAGCGGGACTCCCGCGTAATTTGAGGGCATTTCCTGGCAATTCAGAGCCCCGTGGCTCCATGTGATTCGGAGCACATTTTCATTCAGAGCCCACGAGGCTCCGACGTGACCCGCGGCACATTTTGTTTCAGAGCCCACGAGGCTCCCACAAGTGGTGCATTTCTTGATGGTTTAGAACCTGCGATGCTCCCACGTTATTTTGGGGGCACGGATGTTCCTTTGAGCCCCAGAGGAGAGCCAGGGTGCACGCTGGTGCCCAGGCCCAGCTCCCTAGCTACCCAGCCCTGACATTTTGGACAAAGGGCATTTCAGCCCCTGAGAAGCCAAGTTGGCCTGGCGGGGTGGGGGCAGTATCTAATGTAATCCTATGCCAGGAGGCCTGCCAAATAGTGAGGGAACTATCTACCCTTATTTGCCCTGAAAGGTAGTACATCATTTTTGTGCTTGCAGTTTTCAGTTTTTTTCAATATTCAGAGGTGACTCACCCGGATCTCGAGCTTCATGTGAAATTAGCGTAATAGCCCTTTTGCAACATTTCCTGCACGTGCATGAGGAAAGAGGCACATTCATCTGCAAGGCACTGGCAGTAACTTCTTAGCTGGCTACACTGCGAATGACGGGATGGGTTGTATTGGGATTGCAATTCGGCCGGGGCTCTCCAGAAAAAGTAGCCCACAGTCTCAGATCGTCTCTTTATTAATCGCCGTTTTTTACTAGATTGACTGGCATTTTAATGTTCTGGCTGGCATGAAAATGTGTAGTAAACCTGCCAGAATGAGCCATAACTGATAGTTAACAAGACAAAGGCAGAAAAACAAAATAAAATGAATATGGATGTTTATAGAAGTCTTCTTTAGTTAACACATCCTGGCCTTTGCAGAATCTAGCCGGAAATTTTGTGTAGTTTTATATAGCGCTATCTCTGCCCTAAAGCAGTAGCCCGATTTACATGTGTGCCAATTACATTACAAAAGATCAAATCTAGTTTTATTTTAGGCCTTGGGAGATTAAGTGAGTTGTCCAGAATCAGAGGATGCTTAGCCAATGCTGGGACTCTGTCGGGTCACAGAGAGGCCTAAACAAAGGCACACCCCTTCCATAAAGGCCTAAATGACGCTGGGGCCGTGGTGAGAATACCTGGTCCCCTGCGAGGCACATGCATACTTCTTCCTCCCACACCCATTATGGCCTGCAGGTGGTGGCCTGACGGGGAGGGGAAACACTGCTGCTGAGCCGGTCTGACACATGGGGAGACGAGGTGTGAAAGCCCAACGGCCAGAGCAACACTTGGCCCCCAGCCTAGCTCAGATGTTGGGGAGGGTGTCTGAGGCAAAGATAGCCCAGCACGCTGATGTTTTCCCCCATCCCTCCCCACCTCAGTTTGTGAGCACCACAGGGGAGTGGGACAGCATGAAATGTTCTGTGGGCTAGTTGACTGAGGCCCTAAATAGATTTAGCGAACATGTGAACATTTTCGGCTTGTGGGCATGAGATACGTGGACATTGTTTAATAGAATTGTACAATTTTATATCAGGTCATATGAAAATTGTATAACATGCAAAATAAATATGCTCTTAGTCAAGCAGATGTGGAGTACAAATACAATCTGATAGATTCTGGTGACCTTTGTGACTACTTCAATTTGTTTATTTATTTTAGACTCTGTGAATTTGGCTTTTAAAGCATACATAGATTATAGATGTGCACCAAACACATGTTTTAAAAGTGTGTGGTTGCAATAGAAAGAGTAAAGGTCATAATTTCAGAAAAGCTCTTTGAATACATTGTAATTCCCTTTTAAATTCTTCGAATAATGAGCTTGTTGTGTTTCAAAGCAGGTGTAACTGAGGTATATTTTGCTGGTGCCGTTTATATCTGGTATTTAGAAGCTGTTTTTCAAAGTAATGTATGGACAAAACATAAGAATTTGATAACTGTTTTTTTATTTTAAAACAGATTTAGACCAAAATAGCCAGTGTGTTAAAAAACACCTTCATAAGGAATTTGGGATCATAAACCATCGTGGTGCACAATGTTGTTACACATTTATTCTGTCCAAAAACCCTTAAAAATGGCAATAGCATATAAAAATTGCTTGTTTTTACAAAACAAGCTCGTCTGAGTTGTCCAGAATCACAGTATGATTAGCCTATGCTGGGACTCTGTCAGGTCACAGCGAGGCCTAAACAGAGGCACACCCCCTCTACCACGGCCTAAAATACACTGGGGCCGGCCCAGAATACCTTGCCCCGAGCAAGGCCTATGCGTACTTCTTCCTTTACCACCCACTATGGCCTGCATGTTGTGGCCTGGCAGGGGGGGGTTAACACTGCTGCTGAGCTGGTCCGACACATGGGGGCCCAAGGTGTGAATGGCCCAAGGAACACCTGGCCCCCAGCCTGGCTAAGATGGAGTGGAGGGTGTTACTGAGGTAAAGATGGCCCAACGGATGCTGCCTACTCCTCCCCTTGTTCTGTGGGCTGGTTGACCGAGGCCCTGAAAAAAAAACAGCCCAAAAGTGACCCTGAAGCACCGACCTACCACCCATTCCGACCCTCATTGGGTAGGGGGGCAGTGAACCCGATATTGAAGATAGTGGAAACAACCTGTCTGTTGCACATAGTACATCCCTCCTAAGTTCATAAAAAAGTTGTTAAATTGAAAATGCATATAATTCGGGATTACAGAATCGCCGCAGAAGAGAAGAGGCTGATACTGCACAGATGGGTCAGTCCTACAACCAAATTCATTGTAATCAGATTTAGCTCTGAATTGCATTAAGACGTATGCAAACACCACCCACATTCAGTTGATTTCATAAGTTACAAAAGGGACATGTCGCTCTGGGAAGTGTCTTGCAACAGTTGCTCCCCTGCTGCTTGGCACTGTTTTTTTTCCGGGATTTGCATTGTTTGTTTCCCTTTTGCTCGATAAACAGTGAAGACTGGGGTGCACGGGTAGTGTGTGTGTGTGCGGGAGCTCAGGTTTGTGCTTCGTGTGCCTTTTGCATGCTGAGTTCTGGAGGGACCTCTTTGTATTTGGGAAGAAGAGTCAGTCTTTGACTGGAGTGGTTTCCACCATCCTCTAGGGCATTCCTCCCCAATTGTTATACCCGCAGCTACCCACGTGTGCATTTTCGTTCATATTCATAATGCCAACATAACCAGTTTTGTGATTTTTATGGTAAATTGGAACCAGCTCTCGTTCTGAATAATAATGTGCACAGCCTGAACTTTAAACTGTGTTGTGCCTCTTCTGATTTTCAAATCCTGGCCCCCAGCCCGCAGGGCTAAACTCCACTATAACAGATAAAGTGTTCTATTTTGAGGTGGTTTCTTGTATCAGGTTAACCACAGCTGTTGCGTTTCTTCTCATTTTTGTCAGATTTAGTATGATGTTTAGCGTGATAATCATGAAGCATATATTAGATTTGTATACAACACCTCTTCCCTTGTCTACCAAGTGTTCAGCATTATTGGTATAGATGGGGAACATCTCCTCGAGAGTAGGCTGGGCGACACTTTTAGTGTCTTTGGCACTGCAACATGTTCCCTATGAGAATGCTTGCTACTTAGTAAGCAAATACATGTTGAGGAGCAATTCAGGAAATTCAATTTTACAATGCATGAAAATATCTTGCAATGATGCATAGAAATGTCCCTTCACCAACCATGGCATTTGAAGTCAATGAAGCCTCACTGTGGTACAAGTGCTAGATCCCTTCCGTGAAGTTAAATTTTCTCAAGACTTTGAAAAGTACTGCTTCATTTTTGACTGCTTTAATAAATCTGAGAGCATATGCACTCAGTTCAACGCATATGTTGCAGAACTTGTCCCAGAGAATCTCAAGCATCAGGTCTACCTAAATTGGCATGAAAGCTAAGTCAGTGGCCAGAGTTGGCAAATTGTTTTTAGGCTGTTTTGGCGTTGCCAGTCTCAAGTACCAATGTTGAGAGGGTCTTTTCACAAATAAAAGTTTACATGAGAAGGAAAGGGAGTGTAAGGGTGTGCGTAAAATCCGTTTCGCGGGCGAATTTGCGGATTTTCCGCGATTTCGCGATCCCCGAATCTCGCGAAATCGCGGTAAAATCCGCGAATCAGCGGGGACGAATTTTCAGCCAAGCAAGGGTTACAGCAGCAGGTGCAAAAGTTGAACCTAATTTCTTTGTAACCTTTTACAAAAGGGTTGCAAACAAATTAACTTCAACTTGGACACCTGCTGCTAATTGCTTCCTGGCGCCTCGTTGCCTACTTGCAACTATTCTCTGACCCTGCTCTGACCCTTGAAGCAGGGTCAGAGAATAGTTACAAGTAGGCAACGAGGCACCTGTCCAAGGAATTAAACCTCATCAGGAAGCACTTACAGATATAAAAAGACAGGAAGAAGGGAGAGGATGGCAAATACACCCATTTTGAGTTGTCAGGAGGGGTTAAACTAAAAGAGACCTTTACAGCACAATTTTCATAAGCATTTTGCTAAAAATAAAAAGCTGTATGTTCTGTAGGGGCAACTCAGGAATCTGGCCCTTCAGAGATCCGGCCTTTCTTTCTTTCTCTCGTTCTCTCTCTCCCTCTCTCTTTCCCTCTCTTTATCTATCTATCTATCTATCTATCTATCTATCTATCTATCTATCTATCTATCTATCTATCTATCTATCTATCTATCTATCTATCTATCTATCTATCTATCTATCTCTCTCTCTCCCTCTCCCATAAACGACTGCATGGGTAGCTTCGCTATGCAAGCGGCTCGAGAAGACGCAAAAATCCCCGCCAACACGCAGAAAACCCCGCCAACACGCAAAAAACCCAGCGAACACGCAAAAAACAAAAATCCGCAAATTCGCACAAATTTGCGAATTTTGCGGATTGCGAATTTGCAAATCCGCAAATTCGCGGATCGCGAATTCGCAAAATTCGCCCATGCTTAAGGGAGAGCGCACATTACCAAAGCCTCACTGAGGAAATATTGTATGGTGTACTACAATAAGTTTGACTTCTAAAAATGTATTTATACCTAATACACACTCTACGTATACTATCTATAACCCATACATCAGTGAAGAAAGCAAGCAATAATAAAAGCAAAACGTTCTAGAAACACCGTTAAAAAACTGTTTCTGCTGTTTTTATGGCGCAAAATAAATAACTACTGAAAAGCACAGTTTTTTAAAGGAATTAAAATCACTGGAAAACACTGAAAAAACACCACCAGAATTTACCAAAAATAGAAACTGAAAACAGGAAAGCCTACTCATACCTAATGTGATTCATGCATAATATGCAATGCCTTTATGCCTTATACCTCTAAATGTGGTTCTTATGCTTAGGATGTTGGGTTGCCTAGTAGATGTTATACTAGTGAGTTCATGTTTCCCTGCGTGATATGCCTAAGGTGGTTAGGATTGCGTAGGGTGTACCTTCTACCAGTAGTTATTGGTTGTGTGCTACATTTGCTCTTTGGTGCTGCAAGTAATTTATGTTCTAAGTGCTATTCCTACAAAGTGCTAGTTCTACCAAGTGCTTATTCCTGACAGTGGCCCGTGTGGCCCTGTCCTGTGTATATAATCCCCTGTAAATACTGCCCAGTACCAGTTGGCACAGTGTAATTATGTGATTATGATATAATGTGTTTATGGTAATACATAGGCTATTTTTATATATAACCTTGTGTGGAGTTCCTTTTTGTAGTGTGCCTAGGGTGTTGCTGCTGTGTGTGTGTGTTACGCAAACGCTTTACACATTGCCTCCGGGATAAGCCTGACTGCTCATGCCAAACTACCAAGGTGGTGAGCAGGGGTTATATTGGCGTGTGACTCCCTTGCCCTGACTAGAGTGGTGGGTTCTGCCTGGCTTTGGCGCAAGCCTTAGCCAATCAGAAATTCCCATTTCTAACATTGGTGATCAGCGGTGGGAATTGGACTTGCTTTTGCGCAATACCACAGTGACAACTGGTTGCACTACAAACTCTGCTTTTAGATAATCAAGTGTTTGGGGATTATTGATTTGGAGTATTACTTTATTGTTTCTCCTAGGAGTGTCATTTTTAGATTGTTTACTCTTGCTTCAGCTCAGACAGTTAAGTCCCCTGTGTTGCACGTGTCTGTGAGCATCCTGCCAAGATGGAATCTGCTTTTAATTTCTGGGGTCTGTTTATGCATGAGTTGGGAGAGCTTTGTTAAGAGAGAGACATCGCAGTGAATGAGTCAGACACCCAGCCCAAACAGGGATAACCTAACCCAATGGCAGAAGGATGACTGAGAACGTGAGCGCAGTGAGGAGAGTGCCCGGGCCACACGCGATGAGGGTGATGGGTCTGAGGGGATCCCTGAAGAGTCTGAAGAGGAGGAAGAAAATGACAGTAGATGGACGCCAGTAGATAGTGAAGACCCCATAGATTGGGAGTCCCTTGCTGGGTCCAGTGTTGGAGGCAGCCTCATCCCTTTCCCTGTCCCCAGAGGAGTGGGTAGATAGGAGGGAAGACAGGGATCACCAGCTGGTGTTGGAACAGATCAGGTTAGAGCATGCCAAGGAGATGGCACATCTGGGTGTTAGGAAGAAAAGGCTAGAGATTGAGAGGGTCTTAATGCAGGAGAGAATGGCGAAGGCTGAGAAGGCCCTTGCCACAGAGGCACTTGCCTGGGAGGGTAGATTATCCCCTGAGCCCAGTTATAGTTTTCTGGATTCCCCAGGGAGGGTTGAGTCCAGTGGTGGCAGAGATATAGAGTCCAGTGTAGGAAGTCCCATTCCCAGTTCCCAAAGTAGTGCACCTTGTTCCCAAGAGGAGGAGTACAGGTTGAAGTTCAGGGACAGTAAGAAACTGTCTCACCAGTCTTTGGAGGATTTTGTGGATGAATGTCAAGATGCACTGGCTGATTGTGTAGAGGTTCACCCGGAACCTGATTTTAACAAACTGTTTGATCTGGTTGTCAAAGAGCAGTTGCTCAGTCGTTGTTGGCCGGAGTTGCGCCAGCATCTGTTGAGGTATGACTCCTCTTGCCCTTGGAAGCTTGCAAGGGAAGCAGAGCGCTGGGAAAGTGCCAGAGGTTCTGAAGAGTCATTGGTGAGTGATTCCAAAAGTAGTGGTTCAGATATCTTTCAGCCCAGCATGGTGGAAGAGGTTCAGAGTAGCCCAGCTAGGTCCCAGAGTAGTGAGAGGGGTGTAGGGGCTCACGACCTGTCTCAGTGGAGTAGGAGTGAGTGTGTGACCGAGAGTCCCCAGATGCCCAAAGCCCTGTCTTAGAGCCTGAATGATTTCTTAAGGGAACACCAGGTTGGGGACCTAGGCTGTCCTGTTTGTCCATTTGAGGAGGATCACCAAGTGTTTGGAGAAACTGAAGCATCTGTAAGTAGAGCTCCAGTGGTTCTGGTGTCTAGCAGTGCCGCTCCAGTATGGAGGGTACAGAAGTCCAGCGAGAGGAGTGA
This sequence comes from Lissotriton vulgaris, assembly GCF_964263255.1. Classification (NCBI taxonomy): domain Eukaryota; kingdom Metazoa; phylum Chordata; class Amphibia; order Caudata; family Salamandridae; genus Lissotriton; species Lissotriton vulgaris. Next base: position 46,038 of record NW_028253030.1, read on the forward strand.
ATGGGGGATGTAATCCCCAGTGGAAGAACCAGTGGGTCGGGGACTAGCCAGTATGCCTACGTTCCCTTGGAGTGACCATGGTGACACCCCTTCTGTTCTGGGGGATCTTCACGCACTGTCAGATGGACAGGGGACGGGAGATATGCACCAGACAGACGGTCACACATCATATGAGTCATGTGTTAGCCTCGAGGGGATGGTGTGTAAGTCCCCAGAAGTCCTGGAGTGCCAGGCAAATATTCCACCAAAGGTTTTAGGCCCAAGGTTGGGAGGCCAGGTTCAGGATCCGCCTGACCTGGAGGGAAGGACATCTGTAACCAGTGTCCTGACTGGTTCATCTTCCAGGGGTACCACTCCAGTTGGGAGGGTGTAGAACTCTGGAAGGGGGTGCAGAGGGTGGGAGTCCTCGCCCTGGTGCAGCCTGAGGGGTTAACCCGTAGGTTGGGAGAGTGGTGATCTATGGGTACCCCTCAAAGGAGGAGAGGGCGGAACCCTAGAAGGAGAGGTAGGGGGGAGAGCCTCACTCGTGATGGTGGTGATTGGTCTACCCTGCGTTTTGGCTGTAGGGGGGTTGTGTTGGACTTGGCCCTTCTGGCAGGTTCACCCCTAAACTTTTTGCTTTCAAGTATTGTGACCTGGTGTTAGTTTTTTTTGGCTTCTGCGCACTTTGACACTGTGTCCCAGTGTAAAGTGCATGCGCACTCTGAGTGCATGTTGTGAGATTGTCCTGCCCTCCCATAGGAATGCATGGGGAATGTGTGTGTCCATTTTAGTTCCTGATTCGGGGGGAGTGCAGGGTCGAGTTTGGTATGTGCGAGCTCGTGAGAGTAAATGCTGCAAGATGATGTGTGCGGCTTTAATGTGTCTAGTGTGGAAATGCTACTTCTAGAAGTTGGCATGTCTGTGTAATAAATGTGAATTGACTGCCTGGCTTTTGATTGGCTGGAGCTGGCTGGTGTGCCTGGCTCCAGGAGTCAGGATGGGTCTGCCCCGGTGGTGAATAGAGAGATTTACATCCAGATGGGTGGGAGGAGTGCACCTGGGATCAGAATAGGGCTGGGCCTTCCCTACACAATGCTGGCTCCGACCCCTGTGGTGCGACTGATGTCCCTAGCCTGTCCTGTGAATGGGGAGAGGGGCTGAGCAACAGAGTGCTCCAGAAGCAGCTGCGTCTCCTTTTCCCCCACCCTGCATCCTAGAGACAAAGGGATTGGGTATATAGGAACGGGCTGTGACCCCATGAAAAATGCTCTTTCCTGATCTTAACTTGAGGGGGGCCTATTGCTGCTGATGGGCGCCAGGTGGACTGCAACTGGGGACTGCCTCCCTGCCTGGAGGACCCTGTGAGCTGGCCCCTAGGCCCAGCCTTTGCCACCATACCTCCTACAAGACTTTCCTGGACTTTGTTTCCTGTAGCGCCTGGGAGCGCTCTCTGTTTCATCCTGAAAGAGCTTTACTTTCCTAAAGAAGCAGTGCTGCTGTTTTCCACTGCAGCACGGAGCTGCGAGTGCATTCCGGAGGGATTCCTCGGCGCGGGGATCCCCCTTTTCCTAATTTTTGGCGCGGTTGCCACCCCATTCATTTGCCGTATTTTATTATGTCCGGAGCGGGTGTCCACCCTGCCAGGGGCGTTGCCATTTAGGCAGCTGCCTACCCCGCAGTTGTGTGCCTCTTGAGGGAGCCTAGCCCTCATTTTCACCACTGCGGCCCGGGCGGCCTCGCTGGAAGTCAGGCACCTCTCGCCCGGGACGGGGGCGGGGCCTGGTAACCTTCCGCTTCTGTTTTCCGCTTCCCCCGGCCTGGGGAAGCCATCCCGCGTCTGGCTGGTCTCCCGTGTGGAAAGGAAGACCAGACACAATTCCCGCAGCCGCCGGGACGGAAGAGAGCAAATCCTGATGAGAGACCGCTACCAACGGGGGAGACGCCTAGAGATACCGCCGAGGAGCTGCTGCTGCGGGGAGCCCTGCAGGCAGTAAGAGCCCCTCGCAGCAGTTCACCTGGGTCTTCAGTGATTGCTCCACATTGTTGATGGGACTGCGATGACTAGCAGCCCCTTCTTGCCACCAGCTGTGTCCTCTTCCCGCCCCCTGCCTGCTGCTACAAAGACTGCTCGCGGTCCCTGCTCTGCGCGGGCCGCTTGCAGCTGTTCACCTGGGTCTTCAGTGATTGCTCCACGTTGTTGACGGGACTGCGAGGACCAGCAGCCCATTCTTGCCACCAGCTCTGTCCTCTTCCCGCCTACACCTGATGGTATATAATTAACCAAGCCCACCGCCTCGCGGAACGCGTGCGGGCGTGCGCCTGGCCAAGCCCGGGACAAGGGCGGGTCCGTTTAAGCCCGTTGCAGCCCGGAGGAGAACGGACCGGGCTACCCCTCTTTCATCTTGCCTGTCCCACATCGAGGTTACACCGTCACTCTGTAAGTTCTTGCTTGTACTTATATCTGTTTCAGGGAAATGCCCTGGCGGGAAAGCAAGAGTAAGGCATTGACCTCGACTGGTAATGTTGCAGGGATGTTGGATAACTTTATCATTAGAGCTAACTCACTATTGGATCATGAAATAACTCTGATGGAGCGTCGGCTTTCTCAAGACACAGCCTTCGCAAAAAGATCTTTGTTGGGATACTTAGCGAATGCACGCACACCAGAGCACACATCCCAAATCGTGGCCACAGAAGCCCATGAAGCCATTAAGACTCCACAAGGCTCTGAGTCTGTACAGGGCTTGGGTACATCATCTCTAAATGGCGAGTCACAGTTACTACCAATAGTAGAGATCACCCCAGCAAGAATCCCTGACAACAATCTGGAAGTTGATAGCCCAGAAAGGATCAATACCCGGCAGCTATGCGGGAGATGCGAGGGGGCAATATCCAAAAGAAAGCGTCGTGCCCAAGCGCCAGGTGGGAGGAAGCCTAAGTCTGCAAAACTTTCTAATAACTGCGACCCTGTTGGCCTGGGCAAGGCCACGGAGGTTCCCACAGTTTTGGATAACAGCCCAACATTATCTTTACCTACACTTATTCCAGGAGAGGCAAATGTCACTACTCTAACAGCTACAAGGGAGGATCCATATACCCAAAAACTGGTTGCTCTCCTAAGGTCGCTTCTCCAACCACTGGAAACAAGACTCTCCCAGATAGAGCTAAGGCTAACAAAAATTGAAAAAGTAACTTTGGCGACAGTGGACTGCTTAAAGACCAAGAAAGTTACTTTGGGCAATGTGCAAATTGAAAAGGTCCAGGGGGGATTATTGTTACAAAATCCTGAATTACCATCCATTTCGGCCCCTGCACGTGTGACCACCCCTAACCAGGAATTAGCCGTTGATCCCCCTGAAACTGTTCCAATAACGGTTATGAAGGTGAAGTCTAATGATCCACACCAATACCAACAGGGATGTACCCCGATTAGGAAAATCAGAATTGATCTATCTCCAGAATCAAGCCCCTATGTGGTGGTCCTATCAGGGGTTCCTGAGCTAAGTGATCCTTGTAGGGAATCCTTCATGTCCCTAAAAAATAAAGTCGCAGATTGGCTAAACAAAAATAGACCGCTCCCAGGCCACATCAGTAGTAGTGAAATACTGATGGTTCGCAGGGTGTCCTGGGTGGGTTACAGGCCAAAGAACATCAATGGCGACTGTGTTTTGGTAAATTTCAGGGACCCATGGACTGTAGCACATATATGTGACTGGATGCAGTACAATCCCGGGACAGCTATTCAATCACTCCCACTGTCATACTTTTATCCTCTTGGTCCTCCGTGCAATAATTTTGATACGGAACCAGAATGGGGGGCAGTGGAATCTAGAGGGGTGGGCAGGTCAACCAGGGACAGGTTTGTACAACCCAATACACCTAATTACATTCCCACCCAAAATAGGTATAGCTGCCAGGATATGGTCGACTAACTGCTGCACAAACAGGGGGATCCATCGGAGCTCCGGCAAGTAGACGGTGGGAGTTACCCAGCCGTTGCCTTGAGAGGGAGCTCCATACACAATGAAGGTGATAACATTGTAGGCAGTAGTTTAACAACCCTTAAGTCTCCAGCCCCGCAAGCTCACTCGCAATTGTTTATTATAGGCCCCAATGAACCTGTTTCTAGTCTAAACACGGCAGTTAACACATTGGGTTCGTTAGATGGAGCACAACTGTCTGAAGGGGGCCCAAGGGGAGCGGAGAGCAGCTCTGACCGGGGCTGCAACCCAGACATTCTAATGATACTGTCCTGGAATGTAGCAGGCTTCCCCAATAAAATGGCCTGTCCAGAGTGGGGTTCTTTTATGGATAAAAAGGATGTATGTCTCTTTCAAGAGACCTGGGCCTGAGAACAACTACGAGGGGGCTATGCATCATGTAATGTCCTGGCTCGTTGGGGGGGAAGGGACGACTGTCAGGGGGTCTTGCTATTTGGTTGGGTTCCCACCTGGGATGTATGGCTAAAACATTGACCACTCACTCCGAAGATGTCCAGTGTGTAGTTCTTGAATGGCCAAATGCTTTTAAGCTTGCTCTTGTTAACGTTTATTCTTGACCTGTCAGCATAGACAGTGAATCAAGAACTATTGAGGAATTGTCCCTTTTTTACATACCATCTCAAGTGATACTTATTTTTTGGTAGGGGGTGATCTGAATTACCACTTTGAGCCTCTAGTAGGCATGAGGGATGGCGCTGTATTGGCAGAGGATGACTACTGGGCGATACCACCCACCCAGGCTTCTTCTCCAAGGTCATGGTCCCCTCTAGCCATCCAGATAACAGCTCTAACTCTAAATCACTTGATAAGGGCTTGTAACGGCCGTACGCCTTCGGACCCTCCAGCCAAGTGTACATTTAATAAGCCTGGACAAGAGTCTTGTCTGGATTACATCTTGGCTGAAACACAGTTATGGCCTAGGGTCATTGAGCTAAGCGTCATTACAAGAGCTGAGAGCGATCACAACACTCTAATCCTGGAGTTGGGTTGGCCCGAACCCACCAAGGACAGTATGATGGGGCCGGCGGACCCTGATAGTGGGATCACTTTAAATGATAGACGTAGAGTCAGGTGGGACAAAATAGCGGCACATCCAGAAGAAGTTTGTAACCTATATTCCCGGATAGTTCCCTTGTTTGTTGAGGTTGATGTTTTAAATACTCCAACCTCTCCTCCCTGACTCTTTTATAAAGTTGCAGGTACTCCAAACGGATCTAGTAACCAATTTGGGAGAGGTATTCAACTCCTCGGTTGTCATAAAGAATAAAAGGGCTCACACAAGCTCATGGCACACCGTAGCTTGCAGAAAGGCTAACGCAGAGCTAGTACAGGCTCTACAAGTGAATAATAACAAACTACAAATCCAAGCTAGGAGAGCCGATTACAAACAGCTGATCAAGCATGCAAAGGTAGAGTGGGACCATGATAAGTGGACCAGCTTAACTGCTGCTCTTGCTACTAGGGACTCCCGGAAATTTTGGTTGATTATTAATACTGGTTCTGGTGAACCAAAATCGGCTATTGAACCAAACATAGCAGCCGAAGCCTGAGAAGACCACTTCCGCGCCCTGTACTCCATGGAGGCCGGTCTGGAAACCTGGGGAACAGAACTGGTATTGCCAGTCCCCACACAGCAAAATGAGGTGGTAGAGTTTACTACTGAGGAGGTTTGTGGTGCAATTGCTAAACTCACAGCAGGAAAAGCTGCGGGTTTAGATAAGCTCCCGGGAGACCTCTTTAGACATGAACCCAAGATATGGGGCCCATATTTACAAATTCTTTTTAATGCAGTCCTGAGAGGCATGGCGGTCCCTAGTACTTGGGTGGGCACTGAGATAGTCCCCATACTTAAGAAGGGTTCTCCTCTGCTCCCAGCCAACTACAAGCCCATCAGCCTCATTGATGTCCCGCAGAAGATTTTTGCGAGACTCATTTTACAAAATCGTTTACAGGACTGGATAGAGGAGCACTCAATCCTCAGCCCGTATCAGGCGGGGTTTAGGAAGAAAACGTCCACCATGGACCAAATTTTCCGGTTGTCTATACAATTCTGGAAAACAGTGAAGTTAGAGGGTGGCAGCCTCTACATGGGGTTCGTGGACCTACGCTCCGCCTTTGACTTAGTTCCATGGGGGAAACTATGGTCTGTGCTCCTCCAGTTGGGCGTTCAGGTGTGGGAAGAATGGTGCATTCCCAAAAAGCAGCACTTCCCTCATGAGTGACGTCCCGACGAAGCACTCATGTGTTAATGTTCATCTCATCCATTCAATAAAGTTCTTTCAACAAATGTAACGAGTGCTTCAATTCTGTTTATTTCTTATGTTCTTTGATGCGTGTTATTCATTCATGAAACGTTTCAAAAATGTCATTACGGTTATGCCCAATGCATTTCGGGCATGTGCCCTTCATCAGGGGAATTATTAGTCCTGTGAAATAATACAAGAGAGGTGTGGATTCGTTTAACAAGCATTGCATTCAGATTCAAAAAGACATGTTCTTTTGTCGTGCACGTAGTTCTCTAAAATAACGTAAGGAGGATTGGGAAAGATAGTGTGGTTGATGTTCTTTATTTCAAACGTTACCCGTGAGTTTTAATGGCTAATGCGTTCTGGTGAACGAGTGGTAATAAGTTGTTAGGTAAATATAAATCTGGTCCAGTGATTCTAAGTGCCGGTCGTGGGCCGTGTAACATGCGTGAAGGGGCGTATGAAAGATCAAAAAACATAAAAGAACTATTGAAACAAAAAACATTACCACCAACAAAGGAATTCAATGGCACATTACCTTGCCACAATTGTGGAAATTGTAACGCAATTATCAAAGGCAATGAGATCAATCATCCTACCAAAGGAACAAAAATCAAACTCAGAGTGAATGGGACATGTGACAGTGCTAATCTTATCTATATGTTGAAATGCCCATGCGGACTAGCCTACGTGGAGCAAACGTCAAGAAAAATTAAAACCTGACTCACTGAGCACAAAAGCAATATACGCTTAAAAACAATCAAATCAACTGTGGCGATGCACTTTAATGAACAGAATCACAATCTCAGTCAACTCAGGTTTTGCATTTTGGAGACAGTGACCTCATTAACTGGTAGAGATAACACCCAACACCTACTCAGACGCGAACTACACTGGATAGACCGGTTGTCCACGGTACAACCAAAGGGACTCAATGAACGACTAGAATATAGTTGTTACCTTTAAAAACGACTATCACATGTCAATGACATATTTCAAGTACTGTTTCATCATTGTATTGTTTCATTATTTCTACTTTCAATGTTTTCAGTAACATTAAGCATTGTACATAACGTTTTCTTTGTTTCAGATTTATCCACTCATTAATGCACTAAAGGTTCAGTCGGCACACCGGCGCATCAATTTGGGTTCAAACTGCCGTATCTATAAAGCTCATACAAACCACCTTCACTTTAAAAAAAAACACACAGCACTGACATTGCTAAGTTACCAGAAGTCTGCATACAGGAACCTAAATAGTGTTCACTCTGTAAAACAAAACCAAAAGGTTAATGTTTAGGTCATAACAATCCTAAATGATGCGTGACCGCAGGAGAAGAGGAAAATGAAAGATTAGAAGGGTAGCCTCAAAGGTGCTAGAAAAATCCCCATCAGCCCGCTCAATAGCCGAGCATCGTCATCTGGGTAGTATGGTTGACAATTGTGGTATCCAGAGTGCCCTTCCTTAGGAACAACCTAAGGCTAGCACAACTTGGACCAACATGTTGACCCTCAACCAACAGAGATGGAGACTGAAAGGGTTAAGTTGCAGTGCTCAGAAAATTGTGAACAAGGAAAGGAAACAAAAACTCTAAATCCAAGTGTTCTAAAAATACCTACCTTGATGTCATTGAAAAAACTTTATTGGGTCTGACCATCAATGAATCTTGTTTGGTCGACATGTTTCAGCCTAGAACCTCCCCCTCGGCTCACTTTCCAGAGCGAGGCAACGACGGAGAGTGCGTGGCCTCCTTCACTGTGAGCCAGTGCCAGGTGAGGTGAGGTTATTCCTCCCTACAATTTGGGAGAAGACGCTCAACTCCCTACTATAGAGGAGTTGAAACCACTTATTAGTTTTCTTGACACAGTAAGTTGATGTTGCAGTAGTGCATCATAGGTCCTGAAGAAAGCCTATCTAGGCTGAAACATGTCGACCAAACAAGATTCATGGTGAATAGCAATTCCTTGCATGCTATTTTTCACTCTGCTTTTTAACCATACCACCTTGATGGACAGACCCAATAAAGTTTTTTCAATGACATCAAGGTAGGTATTTTTAGAACACTTGGATTTAGAGTTTTTGTTTCCTTTCCTTGTTCACAATTTTCTGAGCACTGCAACTTAACCCTTTCAGTCTCCATCTCTGTTGGTTGAGGGTCAACATGTTGGTCCAAGTTTTGCTAGCCTTAGGTTGTTCCTAAGGAAGGGCACTCTGGATACCACAATTGTCAACCATACTACCCAGATGACGATGCTCCGCTATTGAGCGGGCTGATGGGGATTTTTCTAGCACCTTTGAGGCTACCCTTCTAATCTTTCATTTTCCTCTTCTCCTGCGGTCACGCATCATTTAGGATTGTTATGACCTAAACATTAACCTTTTGGTTTTGTTTTACAGAGTGAACACTATTTAGGTTCCTGTATGCAGACTTCTGGTATCTCTCGTGTTGTTTATTGCTAAGTTGGGGAACAAGGTACCAGAATAGTCTATAAACACGATTCCCCTCAGGCCCTCCCCTACCTTGTGTGTTTTGTATTGCTAAGTTACCGCCTATCAAATCACTGCTATTCCTCATAGCAATCACGTGACCATCACAACACCAATCATGTTTGCTGATAGATAGGGACCTGCATGCTGTTTCACTTTCAACCCCGATCGAATTCCGGATACACGCCGGCTTTCACGGCACAAAACGGTAAGCTTCGAGAAAGAGCAAGTCACTTTTTAGGCAGCACACCAGCTCGTAACGTAGAATGTTTTATTGAAATCCGCTTCTCTTTCATTAGATTGACCATTCTCCGAACAGCATTACATAGCGTACGGAGACTACGCATGTCGCAGGTCAGAACCCTTTATTTAAGTCACAATCTTTGCATGTTGCATGACGTCCAACATAAACCGCCGCTTCACGCATGTTACACGGCCCACGACTGGCACTTAGAATCACTGGACCAGATTTATATTTACCTAGACAACTTATCACCACTCGTTCACCAGAACGCATTAGCCATTAAAACTCAAGGGTAACGTTCGAAATAAAGAACATCAACCACACTGTCTTTCCCAATCCTCCTTACGTTATTTTAGAGAACTACGTGCATGACAAAAGAACATGTCTTTTTGGATCTTAATGCAATGCTTGTTAAACTAATCCACACCTCTCTTGTATCATTTCACAGGACTAATAATTCCCCTGATGAAGGGCACATGCCCGAAATGCTGTGGGCATAATCGTAATGACATTTTTGAAACGTTTTATGAATAAATAACACGCATCAAAGAACATAAGAAATAAACAGAATTGAAGCACCGATTACATTTGTTGAAAGAACTTTATTGAATGGATGAGATGAACATTAACACATGAGTGCTTCGAAGGGACGTCACTCCTGAGGGAAGTGCCGCTTTTTAGGATTATAGACAGCCCAGAGCACAGTGGGCTATACTTCGATAGTACCACCCACAAGTACGAACCAACTTATCAACAACAGTATCATACTCGAGTGCGATTATGACTACCACATCCGCTCAAGAATGATGCATTGACATCTAGATTCCTCGTTGACAGGGGGGTACGGCAGGGGTGCCTATTAACACCCACCCTGTTCTGCCTCTATGTCAATGAGTTAATCGCCCATTTGAACAGAGTGCAGAATAACAATGCCCCAAAGTTGGCAGGTAGTAGGGTACCTGCGATTATGTTCGCAGATGATACCCTCTTGCGGTCCAAGTCCCCGATGGGGATACAGCGCATTTTGGATGGATTTGAGGCATTTTGTAGAGGACGGGGTTTGGAGATAAATGCTCTTAAAACCAAACTCATGATCTTCAACCCCCGCTACCACTCGGCCAAACCCTAGTATAGGTACAACTAGACTGGAAAGGGTCCAGACCTTTGATTATCTGGGGGTAACCATCAATGAGAGCTTGACGTGGGGCCCCCAGCAAATCAAATCTCATTTGAAACTGGCCCAACTTGTAGGGGAATCCTCAAGCTTTCCAATTGATCGACTATCAAACCCGTTGGTCTACCTTTGGAGATCTATAAAACGCAAGCTAGGGGGATGATAAAGTATGGTGGCGAACAATGTGGTTATTCTTGTAGGGCTGATATTAGTAAGACAGAAAACAAATTTTTAAGACAACTACTGGCCTTACCATCTTGTACTCCACTCCTTCCCTTGAGGCTTGACTTGGGGGTGGGAACTAGTGATGAGGAGTTAGCGCTTAAACCCCTAAGGTTCTGGCGCAGGCTCCGGACAACACCGGAGCTGTCAAATTACAGGCTGGAAATTAAAGAAAAACTAACCTTTCCAAGAGCAGGGAAATTCCCTGGCTTCTGTTTATCAAGAATGAATGTGTGAGGCTAGGAGTACCTGCCCTATGGTATGACTCCGAGAGGGGTTGTAATACGGTCTCACGCAAGCACCTATTGAGGATATTTTATGATAGTTAACTCATTGCTGTTCTTTATAATTCCCAAGTTGGCAATCTAACTGATTCTTTTTTAACAGTTAAAGACTTTTATTATTTTGAGCATTCCATGGACGACATTTACCCCATCTTAGCTAGGAAACTATATTTACAAGGGAGATATGGTACTCTACCGTTAAGAGCCTTTACTATAGATGGTCTTACTCAACCCTAAAAAACTGTCCTGGTTGTAACTGTGACATAGAAAATGATCTACACATTCTCTTCTTTTGTCCTGCATACTACAAGTCCAGGAGGTACTGGCTTCTACCCCTGTGCAAGAACTTGGGTTTCGTACAGTGCATGCATGCTTTTAGAGTACTCAAAACAGAGACAAACAGACCAGTTGTATTTGCTGTTTCACAATTTCTGGATGCTACGTGGCATAAGCGAAGGCACTTAATTGCCATCTCTTAAATTGTGTATAGTAGCTACCTGTAAGAAATAGTTTTAAAATTATTGAAATACTGCACGTTTTTATGCTTTTATATTTTAATATTTACTGTCTATTTCTTATACCCACTAACCTACAGTAATGCTACCAACTTTTTATGTCTGTAAAAATGAATCATCTGTCATCCATGTATATTCTGTCTTTATATGTTCTGGCTCTCTTTTATGGCTAAAATGCCGAAATAAAGATTTATGATTGATTGATTAAGAGCCCCACCCGCGGACCGGAGCAGCAGCCCAGGTCATCCGGACCCAGGAGAGGACCCCGTCGAGAGAGCAGCCTGGTAAGTCCAGACGGGCTGGGGGGACTCCCTGGGTGCGGGACCCCAGTGACTCTGCCCCTATCCCAACGTGACTGGCATATTTACAAAAGGGGCCAATGTTTTTCTGAGTCCCCAGAGCGGGACTCCCATGTGATTTGGGGGCATTTCCTGGCAATTCAGAGCCCCGTAGCTCCATGTGATTCAGAGCACATTTTCATTCAGTGCCCACGACGCTCCAACGTGACCCGGGGTACAATTTGTTTCAGAGCCCACAAGGCTCCCACAAGTGGTGCTTTTCTTGATGGTTTAGAGCCTGCGAGGCTTCCACGTTATTTTGGGGGCACAGATGTTTCATTGAGCCCCAGAGGAGAGCCAGGGTGCACGCTGGTGCCCAGGCCCAGTTCCCCAGCTGCCCAGCACTTAGTGGGCAGCTGTATTGTTTAGGCTCTAAAAACCCTTGCACATTCTTCCTTGGCTGCCTACGCAGCACAGCCCTGACATTTCGGACAAAGGGCATTTGAGCCCCTGAGAAGCCAAGTTGGCCTGGGGGGGTCAGTATCTAATGTAATCCTACGCCAGGTGATGGGGGATTTATTTCTATGTTGGTGATTACCTCATACCTAATGTGATTCATGCATAATATGCAATGCCTTTATGCCTTATACCTCTAAATGTGGTTTGTATGCTTAGGAGATTGTTTTGCCTAGTAGACGTTAAACTAGTGAGTTCATGTTTCCCTGCGTGATATGCCTAAGGTGGTTAGGATTGCGTAAGGTGTTCCTACCTTCTACCAGTGGTTACTGGTTGTGTGCTACATTTGCTATTTGGTGCTACAAGTATTCTTTGTTCTAAGTGCTATTCCTATAAAGTGCTAGCTCTACCAAGTGCTTATTCCTGACAGTGGCCCATGTGGCCCTGTCCTGTGTATATAATCCCCTGTAAATACTGCCCAGTGCCAGTTGGCACAGTGTAATTATGTGATTATGATCTAATGTGTTTATGGTAAGACAAATGCTATTTTTATATATAACCTTGTGTGGAGTTCCTTTTTGTGGTGTGCCTAGGGCGTTGCTGCTGTGTGTGTGTGTTGCGCAAACACTTTACACATTGTCTCCTGTATAAGCCTGCTACCAAGGGGGTGAACAGGGTCATCTTGGCGTGTGACTCCCTTGCCCTGACTAGAGTGGTGGTTTCTGCCTGGCTTTGGCGCAAGCCTTAGCCAACCAGAAATCCCCATTTCTAACAAGTACCATTGTGAAATAAGTGCAGATCGCATTTCTCCCATGCTCCCTTTATTAACATCCAACTGAACAGTCCCTCCTTAACAAACATCCATACTGTCAAGTGCTTTGAAGAAAGTGCTAAGTACAACTAAAGTGCATACATTTGCCACCAATCTCCTTTATCCTATCTCAGAACATTTCTATAATCCTCAATCAGTCTAGTCTATCAAGAAACTCTTTATCTTTAATTTCCGAATAAAAATAATATGTTTGGTCTCTTGATGTGACTTTAATCTTAGCAGGGATAGGTAGATATTCCAGAGCTCCCTGAACTGTGATGGTTGAATTAACTGCTGCAGTTACCATCATCTCTCCACTGTAGCCTGGCAGTAGTCTGGTCTGACAAATAAAGAGCATTCACCTACTTTTCTCCTTATTTCTGGTTGTGCTTTATAAAAAATAGCCTGGCAAAGAAGAACATTGCCAATGTACACCAAGATCTCCCTGAGTATACTACCTTCCGACTCCTGCCGTCGATGCTGATTAAAGGGAAATATGTGCGCCCTCTGATTTTCTGCTTCCCAATTCCAATCTTTTAGTTCTGGGAAGGCACCTTTATATAAACTGTCAATAAACCCTCGAACATTGTCTTTTTCCAAGCCCTCTCTCAGCCCCAAAACCCTGAGGTTGTTTCATCCTTAGCCTGTTTTCAGACTCTTCGAGTTTCCATTGAGTGTCCACCAGACGTACCTCATGGTCCTCCTCCATCTTCTTATTCACTGTAGCCTCTGCTTCTAGGGTAGTTACACAACTTTATATTTCAGTCATTCTGATTGCACACTCCGTGCAGGTTTTTTTCAATTTTACATACAGTCACTTGCAGTTTCCTATTAGCTGCTTGCATCCTTATGGTATTTAGCCTAGTCTCATCACGATGAGCCATTAATCCTTGTTATATGGTCTCCAATGTAATCACAACTGGTTGTAAAGCTGAAATGAACTACCCCTGGACGTGTTCCCTTCTGGTCTCAGCATTGCTGAATAGTCCAACATAAGGGCCGTACTAGTTCCTTCTCCTTTATCTGGCATAATATGCTCCTTGGTCTTTTGAAATTCTTGTCTTCAAGCTAAATTCCCACACTCACTCGAACCACTGGAACCACTGAGCAACCTGTCCTTCAAGCCTTCTTTGAATTCCAAGTCATCCCCAGAGCAGTCTTATTGATCCAACTTCCAGAAGAATGACTGACTCTGCTGCATGACCAATTGATTTAGACCTAGCGCTTTTTGGTGTTCTGGCTTCAGATGTTTTCCCTTTCTTACCGATGATGTCTTCTGGTACCAGGCTAGCTACGTTTGGTATAGTAACCTTCTGTGTTACTATCCCTGGTCCATTTATACCACTAGTTCCCCCTCCAATGTCTATGGCTTCTGATTCAGATGTAGCAAATGTTTCCTTAGGGCATATCAATATGACTGCTAAAGCTGCTTGCTTCCCCCCTTCAATATTGCCTGCTTGCTCTGCCTCAACTAATGTAGGGGTCGGGACAAGATTAGATGTACTCACAGTTGTTGTTTCAATAGCTCCTCTACTGTTTCGCAGTTTGTTCTGCTCCAGAAAGTCTTGCTGAATACTTACTTCCTGGAAAAGATCTTCTGGCCCCATTGAATTTCCGGTATGTTTGCAGAAGGTGGTCAGAGTAGTTAATGGATATTCTAAGCATTTATTGTAGTGTAGTATGCAACACCATTACCATTATAGGATTTGACATCAATTATTTAATTTTTACAAACCACATTCAATGCAATTCTTTAGTCAAAGCATTAAAAGGGAACAAGGTGCTCAAAGATGTCGGTGACAAATGAATGGAGGTAGGGAAGGTAAAAATGGTTGGATAGGTGAAGGACAGGGTAAAAGTGTTTGTGACATGGAAACAATATATACAAGTAAGCCTTTACAGTCTGTGAAGTTCTAATTGTTCCTATGTATATTGCTCATGGGTACACTTTTAGTGAATACATTGTCGTCCCTGAGTATGTAGGTTTGGTAAAGACAGTCGACGTTTCGACCCCTGGTAGAGATGAGGGTTATTCGTAGACTCTTAATGGGGTCTTCATCAGGACATAGGTGAGCACTTGGATTGGGATGTACTAGATAAGTTTGGATCCTGGGCGGGCTATCACAAAGTTTTGGATTCAATGTTGTCATTTTAAGAAGCATGGGAAACGTCTCTCCCAGTGCTGGTGCTGATATGTAGGATCAAAAGTCTGCCGTCTCATATCTCGCCGGCTGGTATGAAAAGTTAGACTTTTCATACCAGCCAAGGAGATACGAGATGGCAGACTTTTGATCCTACTTATCAGCACCAGCACTGGGAAAGACGTTCCCCATGCTTACTATAGCCCTATTTGCTATAGGGTTACCCCTTCTCCTCGGGAAATGTCTTAATATCCTTCTGCAGTTTATCTATTTCACTCTGCATCAGTAAGTCCTTGTGTTCTGCAATTCCTTTATTGACCACCTCCAGTTTCTTTTTGTAAACTGTGATTTTTATTTTGGTGTTGAGGAAGTCTTCACTGTCTGTTAGTTTTATTAGTAAGGCATCTGAGAGGCTTTTAGCAGTGCTTATAATTAAGATGAGGCAGTCCTAGGAGCATCACCAAGCGATGAGGGACCATTGTTTATAAAACTAAGAATCATAAAGGAAGATTCTTGGTTTGTTAGTTAAAGCAAACCTAGGCGGTCAATATTTACTCTCAGGTACACAGTCATTATCACCTGGTTTCTCTTGAGTTATTTTTGGTTCATGTCAGTTTTGCTACTGGATCAGACTCTGTGGAATGTTAGTGTCTGGAACTAGGAATGGAACGGATAAAATATTGACACCATCTCGTCCTTATATACAACTCATAGTTGTTTTGTCATTTTTGTGAGATTATGAAAGAAAGGAAAGTGTTAGGGGGAAAAGAAGGATTTTTTGACTGTCTCTATTAGAGATAAGAGATATGAGATCCTACAGCTGTGTGCTCCGCAAAATCCTTGAACAATTAGGAGCAGGAGAGCAACTACTGGGCCCTCTAAGCCACCATACTCTTTTTCCCACTGCTGAGTGTGGTGGAGTGAAGGTGTAGATTGATCTCCCTATCATACTGCCATCAGTAGAGGAGGATACCACATATGATATAGGTTTTATTTATGAAAGGATCTCTCTACCATTCTCGGTCCAGGATTCGCTCTCCTGTTCCTTATCACTGAAGAATTGTACGCAGGCCACTGAGTTTCGCTGAGTCACAAAACATAGATGAACTTAAACAATTCAAGAGAAACTATATAAATATTCTCCTTCCCAGAGCGATAATGACTGAATGCCTGAGTGTGAATATCTGCCGAAGGATTTTAAGACGTTTCCCATGAGAAGGTGTAGTATGACTCTGAATTGTCAGAAAAAGACTCCCTTTTGGGTACAACTTTATGTCATAGAGCAAATAGTAACCATCACATCACATTTAACCTGGAGCAATAAAGGAAAAGCTAATTAAAACTAGGACAGTTTATTCAATACAATTCATTAAAACGACTTATCATTTCTATTCAACAGACACAAATTAAAAATTACACAGATTAAACACATTAAAATGTCATTACATAATACATTACCATATCACGGGTGGGAGGCAAAGCTTAAGGAAAAAATGTATCCTATTTGCATGAGGTAAGTACAGTGACCATAATCGTAATCACACTATGATCTCAAATTGTTTTTTCTCCAGAGTTACTGTCACTAGAGCCTAGAGTACCTAAACTCAACAAAAAGGGCATCAACGTGTTTCGGTGGGCACAATGTTTTTTAGAAGCCAACACCTTCTTCAGGATATAATAGTTGATTCCCACAAGAAAAGTAAAATATCTGTAATACAAGAAAGAGTGTCTTAATTTAATGTACCTATAACAGTTCTATAGTAAAACATTACTGTCGCATCATTTAAACACACAATTCCTAAATGCTCCAACTTGCAGCTAAAAATAGCGCTCTTACATACATCGGTTACATATATTTCATCCACATTTTAAATTTTAACTGAAACAACCTTGTAATTTATACAGTCTCCTTGTCTGAGTACCTACGGTCTATTTACATCCTTGGCATATACCAACATTTAGTTGTACCATTTTGCCAAAAGGCTGTGATGCCATCACTGGTGCTGATATTCTTACATATATGGGTTACATATATTTCATCCACATTTCAAATTTTTAGCTAATATTCCCTTGTAGTTTTTACAATCTTCTTCACTGGTTGTGTTCGATCTAATTTCATCCTTGGCATATAAATATATTTTAGTTGTACCATAGTGCCCAGGGCCCGTAACACGAGTACTAGTGCTGCTGTTGTATTAAACTAGCCCACTTAACAAACCTTATAGATAAGCATGAATAGGCAGAAAATCTTTTAACTTAATACAGGCTACTTTTTCAATCAGACTAAAACGATTCGATATCACGACGGTGATTATCTTTTGGTTGGGCGCAACCTCTTCCTCGCGTTGTCACCAGGCTATTCATATGCCAGTTAGAAATCCTTTCATTCAGGCTACGGAAAGAATTAGCGCCACAACTTGTTTAGATATTCCAGCAATTGTCGTGCACACCAGTTTTATATCAACAGAGAAGTATCGACCTCACTACCTCTATACCCGTCCATCATGACAACACTACGCTACAGTAGTGCCTCTTTAGGCAAAGCATGTCACCCATAATGCCACCAGATACTATAACCTGTCTAACCTCTGTTATAATAATAAATCACCGGGGTCCGGTGAGCAAAAGTCACTGTCTTACGGACATCAGATTGCTGGAGGGCTACTCATTCAAAACAATACCTATTAGCCGACTGTTCTAGTCCCAAATAGAGCCCAAGCTTACAAACTCAAACACGTCTTTTGCCTCTTTTGTAAGATGCTATAACATAACATAGTATCGTTCTCACTGCTCAGAGTTTCACAAACAAGGCTTTCCGTACCTGCTTACTGATAGATTCAGTTAACACCATGCTAGAGTTGAAACTATGTGTCCTTTAGCACACGATTAGGAGAGCTCATCATGTAAAATATAGCCTCATCAACAAGGTACCTTGCACCTTTTAAGCAAAGGCTAGAGCTGTGTCGCCTTGAAACATGTAGGACAATTATTTCTTACTCCACGGCACCTCAGTTTACTTCATAATCCCTGGCCTTGACCGCCCGCGGTCTGTGCTTTAAGATAAAATTAAAATATGGCCATTCAGACTCAGAGGGGTCGGTATATCGCATGAGTCTAAAGTTCTCTCTACTTGTAATATAGTTGCCTCGATGATTCTTACCTTGCTAATATTCTTAAAGCTCCTTGTCAGGGCACGCGCTTCCTCAGTAGAAACAGCCTCTAATGCTGAGTGACCCAGTTTATATAGTTTTTATCAAAAAGGAGGGAGGACAATTGATCACTTGATCAACGGACACTGATTACCACTCAGAATGGTGGAAGGTCCAGTAACAGCTTGTGTCCGTATCTAGTACAGAGGATGCAAGAGAAGGGTTGCTGCACTGTTCCTTGTGGAGAGATAGGGAAGGTTTAGCTGGCGTGACCAAAGGTGTTTGAATGACACCCTGGGGCATCCATTATGTTGGATGTAGTTGCCTCACACACCCAGAAGGGTGTCATGCTTCATCATTGGCGTTTGCTCCTCGTCTGGGAGGCGGTGCAATCCCCGACGGGCTCACCTCAAGAGGGTCTCTTTGGCGGAGATCTTTTTATCCAACAGCCTTATGGTGAAGTGGTGGTGTGTGGGCAGGATGGTGTGTTGTTATGATATGGTTGTTAAAATGTAGCAAGGGGTACCGGAATTCACTTTATTCTGGGGGTCCCCTGGCTGCAGTTAAAACGTGGGACTAGCTCGCTAGGTGTCTACAGGTTAGGTCGAGTGACCCTAGAGAAGGCTAGAAGTGAAAGTAGTCGACATGTTTCTCGCTTAGGGTAAAGTCACCCGCAATTCATCAGGACCTTACAAAAGTGAGGAAAAGAACAACATGCTTGTGTCATGTGTGTTGTGTATGTTACCTCTGTGGAATCTCCTATGCCTAAACATAGAGAAAAGAAACAATGGTTAATACGTTTTACAGTAGACCAAAACAAGTCACGTCAATGCCAGGGCATGTAGAAAATGTGGCATGCTGGCGGTACTGTGAACTATTGAGCACAATCAATGCATGCCTGGAAATATTGAGCGTGCAACGTGCATGTGGGGAGCACACACAATCACTGAGTATGTGAGGGGGACTGTGGTGAAAAAGGGGGTGATGTTTAAAAACAATGGTTAAAATGCCGCAGTCTAGGAGGGATGTACTGCCCATT
The DNA here is from genome assembly GCF_964263255.1 of Lissotriton vulgaris. Lineage (NCBI taxonomy): Eukaryota > Metazoa > Chordata > Amphibia > Caudata > Salamandridae > Lissotriton > Lissotriton vulgaris. The sequence continues at coordinate 65,068 of NW_028253030.1, forward strand.
CAGTGTCATATAATGAGCAGTTCGTGTGGTAAAGGCACCGATTAAAAAATAATGTTGCTTTGCAAAAACAAATTCACACTGTGGCCTGACAAGTGCTGTAAATTATGAAGTACACGCTCCCTACTCACCTACTGGTCAGGGACTACTTGCCACATGAGGGGTCGGCGGGACAGAACATCAGGGGTGAGCCCATTAGATATAGCTAAAGGGGAGTACATAAGTAGCGCCTCTGGGTTAATAGCGCTAACAAAGTAATGCTCTAGGGTAAAAGTTATGACCTCCCTTCTCCTGCTAAAACCGGTGTCACTCACCTCGATTCGCCTGTGTCCGCGTGGAGATACCTACCCATTTCCGCCGAGCTCGAGTAGATAAGAGAGCTCGGCGGTCAGAGTTATTTAAACAAACAAACAAACCGGCGCGCTCAGGCGCGTCGCCGCCTACAGTGTAAAGTCACATGATAGACGCCGGTATTGTGGCGGCCATTTTGTAATGTGAGGAAGTGCTGTATCGCTAATCACTTGAGTTTGTAGTGACCAGTGATTTACACTAGTGGGCCTAGATATGGGAAACCTTTGGGGGAAGGAATGACCCCGTATATATCAAAAACATGCCCATTGAGTTTCTGCGTGTATATCGGAAAGGATGCCCGGCCTGATGTCGGTTCTAAATGTGGCGGCCATGATGTAATGGGCAGAAAACCTCCCGTGAGCAGACAGTGTCGATCCCTTGGCTAGGGTGTGTAGGTCTATCTGCCGTATGTATGACTTATAGTCAGGCGGACCCTGGTGTGTTGGTGGCAGAAACCCGATGTTGACGTGTGGGTCAAGGCCAGTGGGAGTTATAGTGACAACAAGGGAGAGTTAGACTAAATATTGTATTTTCACTTGATGTTTCACCTTTGTCAGGTGTGAGAACAAGGGGATAAGGGTGACCACGGTATAAATTGTGGAACAGGATGATTTAAAGTGAGTGCCAGGGAATGTCTTCATTAAGGCCATGTTTATCAGAAGACAGTCGGTGTACCCATCTCTGTTCCTTCCGGAAAAAGGGCATTTTTGGGGCAGTTTGGGCTGGATTCTAACACTACCCACTTCAAAGAGTCTTCATTGTGGTTGGAATCTACATAGTGTTTGCACATTTTTGTATGGGTCTTCTTGCAGCGGAAATTGCTGCGATGCTCGGTGATGCGGGATTTGATGGGGCGGGTTGTCATCCCGATGTACTGTAAGCCACACGGTCAAGTAAGCATGTATATGCAATGTGATGTGTTGCAATTGGTGTGATGTCTGAGCTCCCATTTGAAAGTCTCAGAAAGCTGTATGGTCTTCAGTGTCATGGTGTATCTGCAGACCCCACACATGCCACAAGGGTAATGGCCCGTCACGGGGGGCAAATGCCACAAGGTTTGTTGAGTTTCTTTCCTGACACTCTTGGGCCTTGTGTTAATTAGGATATCCTTCAGGTTTTGTGATCTCTTGAAGGCGAACCTCGGTTCTTCCAGTACCATGTCCCCTGTGTTGAGAATACCCCAGTGGTGTTTGATCGTATTCCTGATCTTATTGGATAGTGGGGTGAAAGTGGTCACACAAGTGATCGGTTGATTCTCAACCGGGACTCTTTCCTGCCGTTCAAGGAGGGCTTCTCGGTTATTATTCCTGGCCCGTTTTCTAGCTTTTAGGACATCGCTTTTAGGGTAGCCTCTATCTAGTAGGTTCCTAGAGAGGATTGCGGACTCCTTCTTGTAGTCGGTTATAGCACTACAATTGCGCCTTATCCGCAGGAATTGGCCAAAAGGCAGGTTAGTGCGTAAGGCCCTTGGATGGTGGCTCTTGTAGTGTAGAAGGCTGTTGCGGTCCGTGGGCTTTTTCTGTACATGGTAGTGCTTATGGACCCTTCTTCCAGTTTTATTGTTAGGTCAGTTTATATAGTCACACCATTTGTCAGACAGGCGTTTATTTCCGCACTTTTCCGCGTGTTTTTTTTAAACTGCTGCTCAACTTTCGTATGTGCTGCCTTCGTTCCTCCCCAAACACTAGAGCGTTCGAGGATTCATACTTAAGAAGGCAACACAGAAGAAAGACTATTCCCTACTAGTGTTACCCCGTGTCCATTCGCCACTGTAACAGATGTATCCATGCATCGATCGTAAGGCTGCGATACATCAGGCTTCACACAGAAGCCTTGTATGTTCAATCGCATAAAATGCAACTAGTGGGATACTCCCTGATCTGTGTCTATGATAATAAACATGCGCCAATGATCGCATGGAGCCCTCAGAAAGCGGTACCAGATCGCTTACGGAGAAACGGGTACTCACTTTCGATTAATTTACCTCAATAAGTGAGTAAGTGAATGTCCATCATATTCCCACACATATTTGGTTATATACTGGGGATAGCATTTGTAATGTATTAAAACATATTCCCAATGTAACTTTAGTCGCTATCGTAAAGGATGTCAATCGATGCACAAAATGCCCTCTACTGTGTGCATGAAGCGTTGCTGTGCATTCGGGCCATAAAACCCCCATAATCACATGAGACAAATGGATCCCGCCCAGCACGGAAAATGTGCACCCAAATTAGACTGCACATTTACCATTGCTCATAGATCAATATGCCAATAATGCATTTACATCCACATGCAATATTATGTTGATCTATCCGAATTATCATAGATGGTGTCCGCCATAAGTTACCAGCCATAACATCAGTCCTGATTATAGTGAACGGGGATATTCAGACATCAATGTATTCCTTAATCATAACGTTTAACATTCATAGTTCATTGTGCACAGTACTTTCCTATTCATGAGTTTGAATATTTCAGATTTCTACTCAGCAGTACATTTAACACTGTTACACAATTCTTAAACATATTTTCGGTTCCCCTATATAAATCCCTTCAAAAGGTCCCACTCTTCTTTTGAGTTGAGACCATTTCTTACTGTGTGTACAGTTGAAATATACCACTCTTCACGCATTTTCCTTTTGGACTGCATATTCCCTCCTCTCTTTCCTATTTTAATTTTTTCTAGGATGAACCACACAAAATCGTTTTCGTTGTGGCCTGCCTCAAGAAAGTGTGTGACCAATGGTGCTGTGATCTTTTTTGTCCTAATGGCGGAGTTGTGTTCTTGGATCCTGACTCGAATTTCCCTGCCGGTTTCGCCGATGTACCCCAAACCACAGGGACATCTCAAAAAGTATATAAAATGTTTGCTTTTTCAATTGTTCATAGTCTTAGATTTTAGTGTCACTCCATTATGGGTGATTCCCGTGGCTTGTAGGCATTGTAGGCAAACATTGCAGGTGCTGCATTTAAAGTTTACTATTGCTGTGGTGTTGGTCATAGTTCTTTGAACCATCTGATTTTCTTCCCTGTACGTGTGCACTAAAAGATCACGCAGATTTTTTTTTTAAAGCAAACAGTGGTTTCTCTAGAATGACACTCTCAACATGGTTTAAAATATGACTAAATGGTATACTTTCTCTCTGCGACTTAGGGTGAAAGCTCGAAAAGTGATAGCATTGCTATGGCTGAATCTGGGTGACCCAAACCTTAAATTCACATCATACCTTAGCACCTCCAGAGTTGGCTTTTTAGACATCACAATTAAAAAAGCCAGTGGGCATTTAGAAGTTGAATTATTTACTAAACCCACAGCGAAACACACACTTCTTGACTTCTCGAGCTTTCACCCTAAGTCGCAGAGAGAAAGTATATCATATAGTCAATTTCTGCGACTTAGGAGAAATTTCTCGGAACTTAAAGATTTTTATAAACACTCATAGATCCTGAAAACCAAGTTCAGAGACAGGGGATACCCGAAAAAGCTTCTCACACACTCAATGAAGAGAGCCAGATTCTACGATTGGCATGCCTTAGTGAACAAGCCCACAAATGAGAAAGAGCCACTCAAGAAAATTGTGTTTGTAAGCAAATTCTCCACCATGAGTCATCAATTGAAAAACGTGGTAAATAAAAATTGGCATATTTTAAACCATGATGAGAGTGTCATTCTATAGACTTTGGACTTTGGGGTCCCTCTCTTTTATTAGAGGTAGTATGACTCTGACACAGAGTCCTCATGGAAATGTGCATCTGAATTTTTTAACTCAGACTTGGAAGTTTGGTCTAACTATAACTCTAACCAAAGTAAAAGAGGCAGATGGAGACAACAAACAAGAGGAGGTTTCTACAACCCCAACTTTCCAACAAGGCAGATGTTCTTCTGGCTAGGACCTTATCGGCCCCAGCCTTATCAAGTCCCCCACATTCACAAATAACGCCTTTCTTCCAACTAAACCAACATTTTTTAGGAAGAGGTGACAGGAGCAGAAGGTGCAGCAGAAGAGGGGGACGACAAATACAGTGGGGGAACAACAAAGTAGAGGCCATGAACACCTACTGTCGCACACTGGACAACCAACAACAAGGCCTGAGTGTCCTGTAGACATAATGGTTAATCTTACCACAGAAGAGCTATCTACAGCCAAGCTTGCTGTACTGAATAAAGGATTATGGTTTTTCCCCACTATGCATATGGAAAAATGTAAGATGCAAGGGAAGTGGCAGAATTCCTATGGAAAATCTGTGTCAAAAACTCCACTCAAGAATTAAGATGATGGCCATACTAACTTCAGGAAACAAAATCACGATTCCAACCCCCACCATCCTCAACCCCGCCAGAAGAACCAGCCTTTGAAGGAGCAGTCACCAAACTAGTAAAATAAATTCCAAATCCTCACCAGATAGGAGAGAGAAGCTCTTGACACTCTCAGCAAAAAGGACCACCTGGTAATAAAACCAGCTGATAAATGGTGTACAATAGCTATCCTAAGTAAGGTAGACTACAGGGAAGCATGACTTAAACTCCTACAGATAGGAGAAGAAACTACAATGTCTTAAAAGCAGACCAAACTCCCCACCTCAGGGATACAATCACCACCCTCCTGGACGTGGCCATGGAAAAAGATTGCGTCATAAGAAAATGGAATTTTCTCATCTCTAAGTAACTATGGACACCACAGTTCTACACACTTCCTAAATAAATATTGACAGACATCCGTCGCCAGGATAACCAATTGTGGTGGGCATCAAATCCATCTTTGAACCCCTCTCACAATTTACTGACTGGTTCCTCTGGCCCCTGGTGAAGAACATTAAGTCCTACATTCAGTACACTGAATATTCATTAACTTCCTACAGGAGGTTGACATTGATCCAACCACAGAAGTGATGTGTATAGATGTCAAGGGTCTGTACACAAGCATCCCACAAGAAGAGAGCCAGAGGTGGATCACTAATCTCCTATTGGTGGGATCGGGACTGGCAATCTCCAGTACAGTGGCTAATGCGTCTGTCTAAATTGGCCCTCACTGAAAACCTCTTTGCCTTTTGAAGATTAGATATTCCTTTCCTACAATGCATCAGACATCTATGGGAAGAGCATTCGCCCCAAACTTGGCATGGATGTAAGTTAGTTGGGTCAAAGAAGAAAACATCTGGACAAATATAGAGTTGACATCCACCCCTGATGTCGGTATATAGACAATATCATTGTGATCTAGCATGGCACAGACACAACCATTGAACCATTCATTACAAGGCTGAATGGTAGGGATTATTTTCTAAAGTTTACCATGACAGAGGACAGAAAGACTGTATCATACCTGGAAGTTACCATCACAACAAAAGATGGTAACTTACTACTTCATATACAAAACACTGATGGATCATAACAGTCTGTTAATTTCAACAGTGCACATCCTAGGGACTGAGGACAAATCTGCTCATAGAGAAATTCCTGAGACTCTGGAGGGATTGCAAGGACATTCAAGATTTAAAAACTAAAGTCTGATACCCTCACTAAGAAATTAAGAAAGAAGGCCTACCCTGAGAAAGTCATAAAAAATGTCTAAAAAAGAGCACCAAACATCGCAAGGGAAGCCCTCCTTGATATCATTGCTCCAGGTAAGCTTCAAAATTTGAAACATATTGTAGAGACTGTTACCTACAGCCTTATGCTTAAAGTCAAATCTGGTTTCCCTTTAGACCCCGGATCTCCAGCGATCTTGGAACAAGGCACTGCTGCTATTTCACCTGTGTTAACAGAGCTTCTGAATTTGTCATTCCGTACTGGCTTAGTCCCGAAAGAGTGGAAGCATTCTATGATCATCCCTCTACTTAAAAAGCCTAACCTCGATCCACTATTACCTGAAAACTTTAAGACTTATATCGCTATTACCCTACTTTGCTAAAATTGCGGAGAAGGTCATCAACGAGCAACTAATGCAGCTTGTAGAGGAATATAACCTCCTCCTTGAGACCAAATCTTTCTTCAGACCCTTTTTTAGCACCAAATATGTGCTACTTCATGCGTCAGACTCAATATGTAAAATTGCTGATGAGGGTCACACAGTAGCTCTAATCATGCTTGACCTGAGTGCCACTTTTGACATGGTCTCTCCTGGCTTGCTACTTGACAGACTATATCAGGCAGGGATAGGAGGTATGGTACTAAGCTGGCTGGTGAGTTTTTTGGAGGATTGCACCTTTCAAACTATCCTTCAACCACCTGTCTTGTCCATTCAACACCTGAAACAGGGCATCCCGCAGGGCTCAGCATTGAGCCCCACCCTTTTCAACCTGTATATGTGACCACTGTCAGACCTGTTGGACAAACATGGGGTGCGGACAGTATCATATGCAGATGATACACAGCAGATCCTCACCTTGGCCCAGGGCAACAGAAAAGCAGCAGAGGATTTTAAGCTCTGTCTGGAGGACATGGCAAACTGGATGAAACATAGCTGCCTCAGGCTTAATGCTGGTAAAACAGATATCTTAGTGGTAGGAAAACAACCTTCTATTTGATCATCGAGTTGGTGGCCTAGTATTCTAGGGTCTCCACCTCTTCCAAGCCACAAAGTGAAAAACCTGGGAATCTGGTTTGACTCTACACTTTCTTTCTCTGACCAGATTTCCGCCCTCACAGGTACCTGCTGTGGGATTGTAAAAATGCTGAAAAACATTCTCGGTTTTATCCCATAATCTGCCAAAAAGACAGTGGTACAGATTGGACTATTGTTCTATATCTGGGGGAACTGAAGAAGAGCATACATATGCAGCAGTCCGGATGCTGTTAAATATCCCCAGATTTTCTCCAAACGGTAATGCCCTGGAGACTTTTCACTGGCTCCCCGTCAAGGAGAGGATCTCCTTTGAAGCCTTGTGCTATGTCCGTAGAATATTGCAGTGCAAGGGCCCGAAATATCATCACCCCATGATACACTCCTACCACCCCACACGTTGTCTGAGATCATCCACAACTGGCTTGGTCTGCATTCCAAAATTCAACAGAAAAACCTTTGGGGGTATCTCCTTTAGATACCTGGCAGCCAAGCAGTGGAAGTTTTCACCTCTGCACCTAAGATTGGAGACTTCACAATCTATCTCTATGAAACAGCTTAAAATGTAACTATTTAGGAAGATCCCTCTCCCTTAGTTTTTCACTGCTCCTCTCCCTATTAGTATGTTTTCTGCCTTGGTTGGAATTCAGCACATGGAAACTTCGTAATGGAGTACCCATTGCACTTTTTAAGCTGCTATAACAATGAAAAGCAAGAAACCGACACCCTGATTTTTGTCAGCACCTATCAATCCATGTCAAACAACATAAAAAAATGTACTTGATAAAGAACTTGGACAGACCAGTCTAGCAAGTTGTCCGACACTGTAGTGCCTGGCACCACATGCGTTTGTTGAAAGAACCCTCACTCACCAACCTAGTTGGTGTCATGTTTCCTCATCGAGTTCCCAACTGAGTAGCCAAATGCTACTCAGCTGTGCTGCGACACCTGATTACAGTGGAACAGGTTTTTTTTTAGTATGAGTGTGATGAAGTGGTGTTTTAAAAAAACCTCTGTGTCTCTATCCGGTAATTACTTTATTCCCAGTGGTCCAGGGTATGTCTAAAATTAATGAGTGTATAACGTAAAAGACTGTTAGTTGCGTCTTAGTTATCTGCTGGTCTACACGTTTCAGCCCGCAAAAGAATTGGATAGGGCTTTCATCAGGACCTTCCTCACAATTAATAAAATTGTGATAAAAGTGAAAAAAGTGAGTGGCAAAAACTTTTTAAACTACATGTATACGCATTTTTAAGCACACGCGCAAAGGTGTGCTTATTATGCTCTGTGGACTGACCGTTATTTGGGTCCACATCTGTGTGTGTTCCTGGAATGAAAGAGTACAAGACAGACCAATACAACATGTAACATATACAAGCCTGCAATATATTGTATGCACTTTCCTTCATTCATTTAAAATATGGTGGTTACTTACAGCACTCAGTGTCATACGGACGTGTGGCGCCAATCATACACATATCATGCACTCCAAATGCAATTATGAGTGGGGTATCATGCATGTGACAGGGCTAGACAGAGCACTGAATTTGAAATGCATCAATATTGTGTCACTCTGCGTGATTGGTGAAACGCAGAACAAACGTGGAAGCTGAGTAACTATAGCCGACTAACAGCCAGTCAAATAAACTTTTCAAAACCAATGTTCTCCTTTAAACGAAACAGGAACATTAGAGACAGACTGGTGCATAGCAACACCTGGCAAGAAAGACCAGAAACCAATCCACACTACGTGATCTTCCCCCATGACAGGTCACTCTCTATGTGGAAACTGCTCAGTGTGCCCCTTGACAGAACATTCAAAAACATTAGAGTTGGGTCTCTCGGCTACATGGGAGCAGATAACCCACACCAACTGCAACAGCATAAATGTAATCTACATGATAACATGCCAATGCAGACTGCGCTATATTGGAATGATTAGAAAAATCGAAATCCGAATAAGCGAGCACAGAAGTACTGTGCACTGCAGAAGACCATAAACAAGACGTACAGCACACTTTTTATAGAAAAATCATACAGATAAAGACCTGAGATGGTCAATGATGGAAAAATGTATCCCAAGAGGTGACATCACCAACAAGCTCTTGGAAAAGAAGCAAAGTTAGGTCTGTAGACTACAGACAAATGTAAGAGTTTTAAACAATGAGATACCATGGCATCAACAAGACCTACAATAGAGCCATGAATGCCATCTCCTGCCTTCTGAGACAATCCTTAACCCCTTCGACGCGGATGACAAAGCCAGCTCGTCATGGGCGTTACCTGCGCAGCGCGGATGACGAGCTGGCTTTGTCACGTTACGCAGGATTTTTAAAAATGCCGCGCACAGCGGGAAAAGCCGCCGCGGCGAAGCGGTTAAAGACCACACCAGACAATAAAACAACCGTGGGGCTATGTACATTTGGTTTGGTTCCGAGTCTGTGTGGGGACATAAAGAATCTTAAAAATGCACTTATTGAGGCAAGCCTTTTCGGGGAGGCAAGTTGGCGGATGCGTGACCGCGGCGAGAGTCGCTCCCTTGCCATGATCTAAACTAACTGCAGAAGAACTCCAGAGACAAAGCGGGCTTAAAAGCGGAATTTAAAGTTTGATGTACTGCTCGGGTACATCATAAAACCACTCTGGAAAACAACTTCAGACTTCGGATGATTACACTGCGGCGCATTGAAGCTCTACTTACATGGATAGTAAAAGTGCTCTAGATCGGCGTGCAGACATTGAAACACGGAACATACCTCTGGCCTAAAAGGGCTCTTCAGACTCGCTCTTGTGTTTGGAGGAGCTCGGGAGGACCGGGTGGCTGTGAGATGCCCCCAAAAGCATAACTGCCAGTGAAGGTAGGCATCGTGACCGGAATGAAGGCAATCCTTGCTGCTCGGAAGACGGCAGACCTGAGAGGTGGAGATGCTGCTCTCACACTCAGCCAGGAGGGTGTGGATATCGACGGCAGGACGCCCAGCAGTGAGCAGTGTCCTGTTGACCCGGCAGCCAAGCCCAAACAACAGACTGTGCCTGGGATGTTCTCCAGAAGGGGAGCAAGCAGAAAAAAGGTAAAACCCCCACCTAGGGGAAAGACTGGCTTCCACATTAGCCCATGAGGCTGCTAGATTAGAAGATCCCATTACTAATCTGCTCGGAAGACGGCAGCCCTGAGGGGTGGAGAGGCTGCTCTCACACTCAGTCAGGAGGGGGTGGAGATCGACGGCAGGTCGCCCAGCGGTGAGAAGCTTCCTGTCAACCCGGCAACCAGGCACAAACAATAGACGGTGCCTGGGATGTTCTCCGGACGGGGAACAAGCAGAAAACAGGTAAAACCCCCACCTAGGGGGAAAGACTGCTAGTAAGACAGTGGATGGGTATGGCAGCACAGGCTTAGAGACTTCAGTAAATATGTCATCCAAATTAGCCCATGAGACTGCTGTTATCAGAAGCTCCCATTACTAATCTGGCAAACACAAATATGTCTAATATAGAGCTTAAGCAAGGGCTGAGAAAGGAGGGAGTGGAGCATACAGACAGGATGCAAGTTAGTAGGGATTTGCGCGAGTGCGCGAACAAAGATGGCCGCCGCGCTCCTGCATAAGAGCGTTTTAAGTTCATTTTTGATCAAATTAACGACGATTCCTGGCGCAGATCGCGTTAAAAGCGGTCGGATAGCTGTGGGAGTGCCTACCTGACATCTCCAGCAAATTTTGCAGTTTTTGGAGCCTGTGCAGTTGCATTTTGAGCAGTTTGTCTTCTGGTCCCAGCACAGTTCTGAGGTTTCCAGTCAGGGGGGCGGAGAGCCATTCTAGGAATGGGCCTGGCTTTGCCCCAGCCACGCCCACAGCTCATTTTAGCTGCTGCACCAGTTGTTTTTCTTTCATTAACACAGTTTTTGCTGTGTTTTTGACTGGAAAATTATTTTTCTACTGTTTCCTTTTTATTTTTTTGGGAAAAATGGAAAATAAGGCATCTGCTAATAATAAAAGGAGGCAGCAAATCTCCCCACCTCCTTGTAAATCTAAGGTTGTGGATCTTCTGAACCCTCTTTATCTTTAATATTAGAGAAGATTCAAGCTCTGAGAGTCAACACTGATTCCATTGCGTCAGAAATTAAAAATGTTTGCAAGGACATGGCTAGTTTATCTATGAAAATTTCAGATAATTCAATTAAAATTCAGGATAAAAAGGCTAAAATTGACTCTTTCACTCCTCTAGTGGCAAAAATATCTTCTTTGACTTCTCAATTGCTCGATTTGGAAAATCGCAATAGACAGTACAATCTTCGCATTTTTAATTTGCCTGAAGATGGTGAAATAGCTAGCTGCAGATTATATTTGGAAAACTTGCTACCTGGTTTTTTGCAACTTAAATTTCCTGATAAATTTGAAATAGATAAGGCTCACAGAATTCCTTCCCACCGAAATCCTCATCACTCCAAGCCACGACAAGTGATCTTTAAGGTTCTTCGTAAGCCTGGGCGTAGTTCGCGTAGCCGCACTCCGCGAGCTACGCGAAGATGCACTTGCACTCCGCGAACTACGCATAGCTCCGCGAGCATGCGTAGTAGCTTGCTTGACCCGTTTGCAAGCCATTTTTCGTCTTCGGGAGCGCCGTGGAACTCTGGAACCTGCTCGACACCACATCTCCAGACGTCGCCTTCCTCACGGAAACATGGATGAACGCCTCCTCAGCGCCCGACATCGCCGTCGCCATCCCGGACGCATACAAGATCACCCGGAGAGACCGCGTCAACGAGACAGGAGGAGGCATCGCCATCGTCCACAAGAACACCATCCGCATCACGACCAACTCAGACGACACCCTCACAGCCGCTTAACATCTTCACTTCCAGATACACACCAACCCCAAGACCACACTCAGAGGCACCCTCATCTACAGACCCCCAGGACCTCGCACACAATTCAGCGAAGACATCGCAGACTTCATCAGCCCGCACGCCCTCGCCTCCGCTGACTACATCCTCCTAGGGGACCTCAACTTCCACCTGGAGAACAACAACGACAACACCACCACCACCCTGCTGGACAACCTCGCCAACCTCGGACTCATGCAACTGGTGAACACCCCCACCCACTACGCCGGACACACGCTTGACCCAGTCTTCTCCTCCAGCAAGTACATCTCCTTCAGCCACTCCACAGGGCTCCACTGGACAGACCACAGCTGCGTCCACTTCAGCTTCAGAAAGACCACGACTCACCACCACCCGCAACAGGTTCCCCGCAGGAACTGGAACAAGATCACCACCGACCAGCTCACCACTTCACTGAGCCAGAACCCGCCCGCCAGCTCAACGGACCCCAACCAAGCAGCCAACAACCTCACACAGTGGATCACCAATTGCGCTCACCCAACCAGCCTCGACCACTCGCAGTCCGGCCTCCGCACCAACCACAGCACCGAGACCGCCCTCATCGCAGCCACTGACGACATCCAAGCCCTGCTCGACAACTGGGAAACAGCGGCCCTCATCCTCCTGGACCTCTCCGCAGCATTCGATACGGTCTGCCGCTGCACCCTAGTGCAGCGCCTCAGCAACATCGGAATCCAGGAGAAGGCACTGGAGTGGATCATCTCGTTCCTCACCGGAAGAACCCAGAGAGTCCGCCTCCCCCCGTACAGATCCAAGGCCACCAAAGTCATATGCGGCGTACCACAAGGATCATCACTCAGCCCCACCCTCTTCAACGTCTACATGAGCCCCCTCGCAGCCATCGTACGCCAACACAACCTCAACATCATCTCCTACGCCGACGACACCCAGCTGATCCTCTCCCTCACCAACGACCCAGGAACCGCCAGAACCAACCTACACGAAGGGATGAAAGACGTAGTCGAGTGGATGAGGAACAGCCGCCTGAAACTGAACTCAGACAAGACGGAAGTCCTCATCCTTGGATCATCACCCTCCGCCTGGGACGACTCCTGGTGGCCTCCTGCCCTGGGCAGCACACCCAAACCAACGGACCACGCACGCAACCTGGGCTTCATCCTGGACTCCTCCCTCACGATGACCAGACAAGTCAACGCCGTCTCATCATCATGCTTCAACATCCTACGCATGCTCCGAAAGATCTTCCCATGGCTCGCCACCGAAACCAGGAAGACGGTCACACAGGCACTCTTCACCAGCCGACTGGACTACGGAAACACCCTCTATACCGGAACCACAGCCAAACTCCAGAAAAGACTCTAACACATCCAGAACGCCTCCGCACGACTCATCTTGGACATCCCCCGACACAGCCACATCTCCGGACACCTGAGAGACCTTCACTGGCTCCCAGTCAGCAAGAGAATCACGTTCCAACTCCTCACCCACGCACACAAGGCCCTCGACGACCTGGGCCCCAGGTACCTCAACAACCGCCTGATCTTCTACACTCCCACCCGCCAGCTACGATCGACCAGCCACGCCCTCGCCGCCGTGCCACGCATCCGAAGATCCACCATGGGAGGAAGATCCTTCTCCTACCTGGCAGCCAAGACTTGGAACTCCCTCCCCATCCACCTCCGCCTGACCCAAGACCACCTCTGCTTCAGGAAGCAACTCAAGACATGGCTGTTCGAGCAGTAGCGGACCCCCCTCCCCCAAGTGCCTTGAGACCCTCTGGGTGAGTAGCGCGCTATACAAATATCCTGATTGATTGATTGATTGATTGCCTGCATGCTCGGGATGTGTAGCGCGCGAAGTTACCCATGAGGTTTGTCCCGCCCGCTCGCGTCCCCTTATTTCCGGTCACTACTAACGTGTTCGCGAGTTATTCTGTGCCAGATTGCAGTTTCTGCGTGTTCGGCAACTCGATCTTACCGACAAACATCCTCGCGCACGCGAAAATGCTATTGAGCGCGCGAGAACTACGCTACGCAGCAGTTTGCGGAGCATTCAACAACTTCGCGTTCTCCGCGGAGCGCGGAGTTGCCGAAACTCCGCAAACTCCGCGAACGGAGCGTAGTTCTTCGCCCAGGGTTAGTTCTTCGTCACCATCACTTGGTTTTAATCAGAAAGGCAGCACAAGAAATTCCTTCCCTGATGGTTAATGGAAATAAGATATTTATACATCAAAATGTTGCCAAAGAAACTGTCCCAAATTTGCAAGGAATTTTCTGCTTTCGTCCTCATCTTCGACGTCTTGGCCTTAAATATGGACTTTTTGACCCATCGACGATGCGTATCTGGAAGGATACTTTCTCCAAATCTTTTCAAAGTCCTGGGGACTTGGGACATTTTATTGATCAGCAATCTCAAAATTCAATGGATACTCATGATTCCAATACTTGAACTCTGACAGCTTTACCTTCTCTGGCAGGATACTTAGGGGCCCATTAGGATAGCATGCGTAAAACCACCCCGACCGCCATGGAGGCGGAAAACAACCGCCCGCCATGACCGCGGCAAAACCGGCATGCGAATTAGGATCACCCGCCGCGAAAAACCGACCGCGGCGGTCGCTGCCTAAATAAAACCACCCGACGCGTGCGGTGATGGCAAAACTCCGACCGTGGAGGCCGCAAAAGAAGCGGATAACACAAAACCGTCCACAGGTCCATCGGAGACACCGCACGGGAAATTAGGATAACTTTGAGGGTGTTGCGGGCGAAACCGCCCACACCGACCGCAGCGGACGCACCCAGGAGTGAATCGGAGAAATGGCTGTCAAGCAGCAGCAAAGCCACCGCTACGGACGAACATGATAAACATGGCGGACAATGTGAAAAGACCGCAGTCATGCCTAACACTGCACAAACAAAATAGCCCTGCACCCAAAACATACAATACACATACACAGAAACATAAATAACGAAAATAATACACAGAACCACTCCCACAACACACCAGACCACCTAAATCCCATTGGACACACCCACACAGCTGAGTATAAAGCCACCCCCTGCACTGACCACAATCCTTTGCATCACTCCAGAAGACAAGGCCATACACCACATCTGACAGGAGAGGCAAAGGACCACAGCACACCCATCCACCAACCACCACCACCACCACCATCACACCATCACAAACAACCCCCACTACACAACACCCCACACACATCATCACCACACCCCTGCACCCACACACCCTTGCACCAACAAACACCTCAACCCCCCCACACCATGGCAGCACAAAAAATGCCAAAATTCACCGACACTGAGTTGACAGTCATGGTCAACGAGATTGTAAGCGTAGAGCCACAACTATTTGGTAGCCTGGTCCAACAGACACCATTAGCCACCAGGACAAAAATGTGGGAAAGGATAGTCCAAAGGGTGAATGCAGTAGGGGCCGCCCCAAGATCCAAGAAGGAGATCCAGAAGCGGTGGAATGATCTCATGAGGGTTGTCAAGGAGAAGAGGAGCAAGAACTGGATGCTGGCAAACGTGACTGGCAGTGGCCCTCCCGTCCCACAAAAGACATTCACACCATGGGAGGATAAGGTGCTTGCCATCCTTCTACCTGAAAGTCTCACAGGAGTAGCCGGGGGAGCGGAGGCTGGTAAGTACACACAAACGTCCCACACCACAATGACAATTAGCTCCTTGCAAAACCCAAACACCATTTGAATGTCCATTCCCACCCAACATGTAGCCAGCCACCCTGCTTAGGAGGCCTGTATGGGCGAGGGAGGTCTGTACAACAACTCCCACCATCCCCCCTGTGCCACACCCCAGCATCATGGAGGCCTCCCCCATCCAGCAGCATGTGTCAGCCATTGCACTGTTTGACAAACAGACTCACAGGTTGGTAGCCATCTTCACTGGGAGTTTGTGGAAGGGAGGGTGGTCTGTACAACAACTCCCACCATCCCCCCTGTATCAAAGCTGAGCATCATGGAGGCCTCCCCCACCCAGCAGCATGTGGCAGCCATTGCACTGTTAGACAAACAGACTTACAGGTTGGTAGTCATCTTCACTGGGACTTTGTGGAAGGGAGGGAGGCCTGCACTACTACTCCCACCATCCCCCCTGTATCAAAGCTGAGCATCATGGAGGCCTCCCCCACCCAGCAGCATGTGTCAGCCATTGCACTGTATGACAAACAGACTGACAGGTTGGTAGCCATCTTGTATTGGAGCACTGTTTTCGGGTTGGAGGTTGTATCACAACTCCAACCATCCCCCCTGTGCCTCACCCCAGCATCATGGAGGCCTCCCCCACCCAGCAGCATGTGTCAGCCATTGCACTGTTTGACAAAAAGACTTACAGGTTCGTAGCCATCTTCACTGGGAGTTTGTGGAAGGGAGGGAGGTCTGTACAACAACTCCCACCATCCCCCCTGTATCAAAGCTGAGCATCATGGAGGGCTCCCCCACCCAGCAGCATGTGTCAGCCATTGCACAGTTAGACAAACAGACTTACAGGTTGGTAATCATCTTCACTGGGAGTGTGTGGGAGGGAGGGAGGCCTGCACTACTACACCCACCATCCCCCCTGTGCCACACCCCAGCATCATGGAGGCCTCCCCCACCCAGCAGCATGTGTCAGCCATTGCACTGCTTGGCAAACAGACTCACAGGTTGGTAGCCATCTTGTATTGGAGCACTGTTTTCGGGTTGGAGGGTTGTATCACAACTCCAACCATCCCCCCTGTGCCACACCCCAGCATCATGGAGGCCTCCCCCACCCAGCAGCATGTGTCAGCCATTGCACTGTTTGACAAACAGACTCACAGGTTGGTAGCCATCTTGTATTGGAGCACTGTTTTCGGGTTGGAGGGTGGTATCACAACACCAACCATCCCCCCTGTGCCACACCCCAGCATCATGGAGGCCTCCCCCACCCAGCAGCATGTGTCAGCCATTGCACTGTTTGACAAATAGACTCACAGGTTGATAGCCATCTTCACTGGGAGTGTGTGGAAGGGAGGGAGGTCTGTACAACAACTCCCACCATCCCCCCTGTATCAAAGCTGAGCATCATGGAGACCTCCCCCACCCAGCAGCATGTGGCAGCCATTGCACTGTTAGACAAACAGACTTACAGGTTGGTAGTCATCTTCACTGGGAGTGTGTGGAAGGGAGGGAGGCCTGCCCTACTACTCCCACCATCCCCCCTGTGCCACACCCCAGCATCATGGAGGCCTCCCCCACCCAGCAGCAGGTGTCAGCCATTGCACTGTTTGACAAACAGACTCACAGCTTGATAGCCATCTTCACTGGGAGTGTGTGGAAGGGAGGTAGGTCTGTACAACAACTCCCACCATCCCCCCTGTATCAAAGCTGAGCATCATGGAGGCCTCCCCCACCCAGCAGCATGCGTCAGCCATTGCACTGTTTGACAAACAGACTGACAGGTTGGTAGCCATCGTGTATTGGAGCACTGTTTTTGGGTTGGAGGGTTGTATCACAACTCCAACCATCCCCCCAGTGCCACACCCCAGCATCATGGAGGCCTCCCCCACCCAGCAGCATGTGTCAGCCATTGCACTGTTTGACAAACAGACTCACAGGTTGGTAGCCATCTTCACTGGTAGTTTGTGGAAGGGAGGGAGGTCTGTACAACAACTCCCACCATCCCCCCTGTATCAAAGCTGAGCATCATGGAGGCCTCCCCCACTCAGCAGCATGTGGCAGCCATTGCACTGTTAGACAAACAGAATTACAGGTTGGTAGTCATCTTCACTGGGAGTGTGTGAAAGCGAGGGAGGCCTGCACTACTACTCCCACCATCCCCCCTGTGCCACACCCCAGCATCATGGAGGCCTCCCCCACCCAGCAGCATGTGTCAGCCATTGCACTGTTTGACAAGCAGACTCACAGGTTGGTAGCCATCTTCACTGGGAGTGTGTGGAAGGGAGGGAGGTCTGTACAACAACTCCCACCATCCCCCCTGTATCAAAGCTGAGAATCATGGAGGCCTCCCCCACCCAGCAGCATGTGTCAGCCATTGCCCCCTGCACAGTTACTTAACAGGTATGTATCTACAATAAATCCACATGAAGTGTGTGTGTGACCTGCATCCAGAAAACCGACAACAATCCAACCCAAAGCATTGAGAATCAATATGTATGACTCAATGATGTCCCCCAACACTATTAAATGTCAGATGGTGTAGCCATTATTACTACAACTGATGAATGCCCATGTAAGTAGTGTACAGACAGATGATGATACGCAGATTACACTAACACTGACCACTCCCCATCCACTCCACAGGTGACGAAGAAATCACTGCTGAGGACAACACCAATGACCAGCAGAGCCAGTCTCCACCACCGGCCCATGGACTCTCAGGAGTGGAATCCCAGGACAGCTTCGACGATGAGCTCCAGCCCGGACCATCAGGTGTGCCACAGACTCAGAGGTCCCATGACCCCATCCTCCCCACCACCTCCTCTGCTGCTACTACAACAGAGCAGACCCCTGCAGCCACGGCCTCTACCACCGCAACCACCACAGCCACCACCGCCATTGCCACCAACACCACCAGGACCACCAGTTCCACCTGCAACAACGTCCCTGTCCCCAGGGACGAAGAACCCACACCAACAGCTGTGGAGGGCAGGGAGAGAGTGCGTGGTTCCCCAGTGGCGTGGGAAGAGGTCCGTGGCGGCAGAACAAGTGGGAGGGCCAGGGTCACCACCAGACCTCGGGAGGAGTGGACACCATCCCTGGACCACTTCACAAGAGTTGTGGAGGCCTACCAACAGGTCCAGGGACAAAGTGGCCGGTCAGATGAATTTATGAGGGAGCTCATCCAGCTGATGAGGTCCATCGATAACCGTCTGGGACAGATGGTAGACCTCATGGGCCAGCAAGTGGCATTGCAGAGGGACAGGCCTGTGTCCCAACCACCACCTCCGTCCCCTCCTGTTGTGCGGCATGATGACAGTGCTCCATCCTCCCCTGCGCCAACAGAGAGGGACGAGTCCCCTGATGTCGCTGGCCAATCAGCTGCCCCCCCCCCCAAAGAACCAGGGGGCATCCTAAGAAGAGCCTGGGAGTCTCTGGAGGAAATGCACCTACCACACACCAGTCACGGAGCCAGCCGTGAAGACAACCCTCTTCCCAACTGCATTCACACTTTGGACTATCCTTCCCCACATTGCCCTGGCAATGGCACCTCACCGTTGGACTGGGTGACCACATCCATGTGGTCTCTACTCGTACAACTCATTGAACTGGACTGTCAACTCAGTGCCTCCCTCCTGCATAAATCCATGATCTTAAAAAAGGAGTTTATTGAAAGAGGGTGTTAGCTGTAGCTCCCTCAAATCCACTGTTTCTTCTTCGGGCTTTGGTGTATGGCCTTGTAGGGTATGAGGGTGTTTCTTAACTGGATGCCTCTTTCTAACTGCAGTGACCTTGTTCGTCTGCCTACTGTGGGTCGTGCTTAATTCAGGCCCTCTCGCAGATGCTAATATCATAGTATATCAATTTCAAGGAGGTACCTTAGCCTTCAAATCAGTACCCTTTTGGCCAGTAATTCAATCAACTTTGTTATTGTCCACCCACAAGGTCCTTATAGAATCCACCTTCCAGCAGACACTGGCTCAAGATAAGACTGAGATAAACTGAGGAAGGGGCAATGGTACATACCTGAGCCGTAAATGGGCCTTTTTTAGATCCATCATTTGACGGGCAGAAAATGTTGAAAAGGTTGTTTCCAACAAACCACAGTTTCTCCTCTCTTCTTAAGTCTTCACTATAATTGATTCATGCACCATACTACCTCTGGCTCTGCCAGGAATACACTGGAGGCCGATCCGCACCACTACACTGCCTGTGCCTCAGGAAGTCACCTACCAGAGACCAGCAGGGATCCAGGAACCAGCTGCCTGATCACAGCACGTAAAGTACGAAGATATGGACCTGTGCACTGCTTGCCCTGTTACAGTGGGCAGCCTCTCACTGGTGTTAGAGCAGTGAGAAGCCCCAGGGTGGGCCCGTGGAGTGTCCCTGAAGCCGACTGCTGGTTGGTGCTTCATTGTGGGAGACAAGTGACCTGTGCACCCCTCCTACACTGTACTGAGAAGGCTTCATTGGCCTTGAACTATTAAATATTAGGAGGGTGGGCAGTGAACAACACCTGCCTTTGAGGGTCTGAGGTAGGCCGCTACCAGAAAGCACGACTGGGCCCGGGGCAGTGTGTACTGGAACGCGACTTTCTTTGAGGGGCACAAACCGTGAAGGATAACCATGCAAAGAATGTGCAAGGCAACAAGATTGATGGTGAGTGCTGTTTATCACGTCGGGACTGCGAGGACCAGCAGCCCGATACTGCCTCAGCTGTGTCCTCTTCCCCCCCATTACCTGCCACTAAAATACTGCTCGTGGCCCCCGCTCCGCAGGAGCCGCTCGCAGCAGTTTGCTTTTCCCTGGACTCTGGTGGTTGCTGTTTATCACGTCGAGACTGCGAGGACCAGTAGCCCGTTACTGCCTCAGCTGTGTCCTCTTCCCGCCAATTACCTGCTGGTACTTATTTAACCACCCCCCCCCGCTTCGAAGGACGTATGCGGGCGCACGCTGGGAGAAGCCCGGGCCAAGGGCGGGCCCGTTTAAGCCTGTTGTAGCACGGAGGAGACTGGATCGGGCCATCCTTCTTTCATTTTTTTTGGCCCAGTCCGTGGTGGTTCGGGCTTTTTGTAAGTCCTCACCCTTTATTATATCTGTTGTTGGGGAAATGCCTGGGCGAGAGAGTAGGAGCAAGGCACTGACCTCGGGCGTCTCCGTAGCAGGTACACTGGACTATTTTATCATCTGAGCCAACTCACTGTTATCACATGAAATAACCCTGATGGAGCGGCGGCTCTCCCAAGAAATTGCTACAGCAAAGAGATCCTCGCTGGGTCACAAAGCAGATGCATGCACACTGGAGCGAAGATCGAACTTGTTGTCAAATGAAGCCCCCGAGCCCTGTGAAAATTCATTGACTATTGAGACTACACGGGTCCTGGGCACCGCAGCACTATCTGGTGAATCTTTGCTATCACCAATACCCGAGACAAATTCAGTATCCAAACCAGTCGATATTCTGGCAGTCGATAGCCCAGTAAGGCCTAATACCCAGCAGTTATGGGGGAATCTAAAGGGGGCAGTACCAAAGAGGAAACGAGGTGCTCAAACATTCGGTGGGAGGAAGTCAAAGCATGCCAAACATTCTAACAGCTCTGACCCCGCGGGCCTGGGCAAGGCTAAGGAGGTTCCTATAGTTACAGTTGCACCAGCTACCTCTCCAGTATTAATCTCACCTATACCAATTCTATGTGAGAAAAACACTAGTACTATAACACCCACAAGGGAGGATCTATCCACTCTGTAAATGGTTGCCCTCTTGAGGTCTTTACTCAACCCTTTAGAAGCTAGACTCTCTCAGATAGAGTTAAGGTTAACAAAAATTTAAAAAGTAATAACAGCTACTGCAGACTGCCTAAAATACGATAAGACCATGATGGGGGTGGGGACCGACACAAAATCCTATCCCTTCATCGACTCCGGGCCACATAGCGGAGTGTACTTCTAATGGGAACCCCCATTCTACTCTTCCTGATAGTGCCCCAAAAAAGGCCAAAAAGCTTAAGTCCATCAAGTGGGGAGTGTCCCAACCAAGAAACTTATAATTGACTTACCCCCAGACTCAAGTCCCTATGTAGTGGTCCTATCGTGGGTTCCCGAGTTAAATGATTCGGCTATGGAATCCTTCATGTCATTAAAAAATAAAGTTGCTGACTGGCTGAACAAAAATAGACCGCTTCCAGGCCACACTTGCAGTGAGATTCTGATGGTTCGTAGGGTGTCCTGGGTGGGCCATAGGCCAAATAATAATAATGGTGACTGTATTTTGGTTAACTTCAGGGACCGAAGGACTGTAGCCCATATATGCGACATCGTGACAGCTAAACAGTCACTCCCACTATCTTACTTTTATCCACCTGCTTATTTGTGCTTTAATCCAGGGACGGAGGTAGACTGGGTGAGAGTGGAAGCGAGAGGGGTGTGTAGGACGAAGAGGGACAGGTTTGATAAGACCCACTTGTCAACCCACTTTTCAAATTATGATCGGTACAGCTGTTTGGATATGGTCGATTGACTGCAGTACAAGCAAGGGGACTCTCCGTGACCCCGGCAAGCAGCTTGACCCAGCAGCTTAGTGGCTGTGTCCAGTGGGAGTCCCACAAGCAGTCAAGGAGATAGGACTGAAGGTAGTAGCCCGGAAATCATTAATTTCCCAGTGCCACAGGTCTGCCCACTTTCCCCTACTACAGACCAGCTTAACCCGGCTCTAGGCCCAAACATCCTACCCATTTCACTAGGCTCTTCTACTATTGTTAGATCAAATGAAACATGCCTCAGGGCCGTGGAAGGGTGCTCTCCTAGTAGTGGTAACCTAGGTTCACTATTGATACTGTCTTGAATCTAGCAGGCTTTCCCAACAAAATGGCTTGCCCGGAGTGGGAATCGTTTATAGACAAAAATGATGTATGTCTCTTTCAGGAGACTTGGGCCAGAGAGGATCAAATATGTGGTGGTTTCGCCTCATTAACCGTACCGGCACGCTGGAGGGGGGGTAGGGACGTCCGTCAGGGGGTCTTACCATCTGGGTGGGTTCCCACCTGGGATGTAAGGCTAAGTCATTGAACACTCTCTCTGACGATGTCCAATGTGTAGTTCTAGAATGGCCTATTGCATTTAAGCTTGCTCTGGTCAACTTATATTCTCGACCTGTTAGCATAACTAGTGAGTCAAGAACTATTGAGGAGTTGTCCTTTTTCTTAAATACCATCACTAGTGACACTTACCTTTTGGTAGGGGGCGATCTGAATTGCCACTTCGAGCCTTTAGCAGGCATGAGGGTCGGCGCATCCTCGGAAGAGGATGACTACTGGTCTAAACCAGCGATCCAGGCGCCCTCGCCCAGGTCATGGTGTCCCCTAGCCATTCAGATCACGGCATTAACTCTCAACCATTAGGGCCTGTAATGGTCGTGTGCAATCAGACATTCCACCCAAGTGTACGTTTAACAAACCTGGACAGGAGTCACGACTGGACTATATACTAGTCGAAACTAGGCTATGGCCCAGGGTTATCGACTTTAGGGTTACCCCAAGAGTCGAGAGTGATCACAATGCGCTAATCCTGGAACTGACCCCGCCCGGAACTGGCAAGGATACCTCTAACGGCTCGGATGACCCTGATATTAGGATCATTCTATCCAATGATAGATGTAGAGTCAGGTGGGACAAACTAGCAGCACATCATGAAGATATTTGTAAATTATACTCACGGATAGTGCCCGCATTTGTAGAGGTTTGTGCCTTAATTACACAACTTCATCTCCCAGACTTTCACATTAACCTTCAGGCGCTTTATGTGGATTTAACAAGCACCTTAGTAGAGGTATTCAACCCCCGTGTCACCAAACGGAATATAAGGGGTCACACAAGTTCATGGTATAACGCCGCCTGTAGAAAGGCCAGAGCAGAGCTAGTAATGGCTCTGAAGCAAAACAATCATAAACCCCAAATTCACGCCAGGAGAACAGAATATAAACGGTTGAATAACTGTGCTAAGGCAAAATGGGACCATGATAAGTGGACCAATTTAACCGTTGCCCTTGCTGCCAGAGACTCTCGTAAATTTTGGTCTATTGTGAACACAGGGTCTGGTGAGCCAGTATCGGCCATTGAATATAGCAGCCGGAGTGTGGGAAGACAATTTCCGTGCCTTGTATTCAGTGGACGATGTTGTGATAGTTCGGGACATAGAACTGACGCTGGTACTATCTACTCCGAAGCTTGAGGTGGTTAATTTTACTAAGGAGGATGTCTGTGATGCGATAGCCAAACTTACAGTTGGAAAAGCCCCGGGTTTGGATAAACTCCCGGGCGACCTCTTCAAACATGAACCTAAGATATGGGGCCCAAATTTACAGACTATCTTTAATGCAGTCCTGAGAGGAATGGCGGTACCATGTACTTGGCTGAGTGCAGAGATAGTCCCTATATTCAAGAAGGGTTCTCCTTTGCTCCCAGCCAACTACAGGCCTATCAGCCTTATTGATGTGCTGCAGAAGATATTTGTGAGGCTAATTTTAGATCGCCTACAGGACTGGAAAGAGGACCACTCAATTCTTAGTCCCTATCGCCGGGTTCAGAAAAAATACATCTACCATGGATCACATTTTTCGCCTGAAATTATTGTTTTGGAAAACTGTCAGGATAGAGGGTGGCAGCCTCTACATGGTCTTTGTGGACCTACTTGCTGCCTTTGACTTGGTTCCACGGGGGAAACTATGGTCTGTGCTCTTTGAGCTGGGTATCCCACATCAACTCCTGAATATGCTGATGAGGCTCCATGAGTGAACTTCGCACGGGTCAGGTGCAGGAAGAATGGAATGTTGTCATCTAGATTCCCCGTTGACAGGGGGGTAAGGCAGGGGTGCGTTTTGGCACCTACCCTGTTTTGCCTCTATGTCAACGGGTTAATCGCCAATTTGAATGGCGTGCTGAACACCGATGCCCCAAAGCTTGCAGGCAGCAGGGTGCTTGCGATTATGTTCGCAGATGACACCCCTTTGCTGTCTAAATCTCCAATGGGGATACAACGTGTATTGGATGGATTTGAGGCATTTTGTGGTGGACAGGGCTTGGAGATAAATGCTCTCACAACCAAATTTATGATCTTTAATCCCCCCGCCACCACTCGCCCAAACCCTAGCATAGCCACCACCAGACTGGAAAGGGTCCAGATTTTCGAATATTTGGGTGTAACCATAAATGAGAGCATGACATGGGCTCCCCAGCAAATTAAGTCCCAAATGAAACTGGCCCAAATTGCAGGGGGTATCCTCAAGCTCTCCAATACATCGACCATTAAATCTATTGGCCCACCCTTGAAGATTTATAAAACGCAAGCGAGGGGGGGGCGGTTTTGTACGGCGGCAAACTTTGGGGCGACTCATGTAGGTCTGAAATGAAAATAAATTCTTAAGACAACTGCTGGCCCTACCACCTAGCACTCCTCTCCTACCCCTGAGGTTCGACATGGGCCTCAGACCGATAGATGAGGAATTAGGTCTCAAACCCTTAAGATTTTGGCGCAGGCTCTGGACAACACCCGAGCTCCTAAACTATAGGCTGGAACTTCAAGAAATACAAAGTCTACCTAATGCAGGGAAAATTCAGTGGCTTATGTATATTAAGAATGAATGTGGGAGGTTGGGAGTACCAGCATTGTGGTCTGACCCTGAGTCTGGTTGTAACCCGGTCTCACGTAAGCACCTAGCTAGATTGTTACACGACAGTAAACTAACTGCTGTTCTTCATAATCCTCAAATCGGCACCCTAACTGACTCTTTTTTAAGGGACAAAGATTTTTATCACTTTGAGTGTGTCATGGAAGACATTTATCCTATTTTAACTAGGAAACTGTACCTACAATGGAGATATGGCACTCTACCGGTTAGAGCCTTTACTAGTAGATGGTCTCCATCCTCCCCAAAAAATTGCCCTGGTTGTAACTGTGACTTAGAAAATGATCTACATGTTCTCCTCTTTTGCCCAGTTTACTGTAGGTCTAGGAGGTACTGGCTCATACCTTTGTGCAAAAACTTGGGTTTTACTCATTGTATGCAAGCCTAAAGAATATTTAAAACAGAGTGAACCAGACCCATTGTATTTGCGGTATCATAATTGTTGGCAGCTATGTGGCACAAGCGTAGGTTTTTAATCACTACTGCATATAATTGTTTACAAGAGCACATTGTAATTAATAGCTACAAATGATTCAAGGGACACATTGTAAATTTTATGTTTTTATGCTATAACATTTATGGTCTATTTTAGATATTTACTTGTTCCAGCACTGCTACTAACTTATTTTGTATGTTAATTGAACTTATGTGTCATCCATGTACATTGTATTTTAAACATGTTTCAAACATCTTTGATGACAAAATTTGCTGAAATAAAGATTTATGAAATTAAATTATAATTACCCCACCCACCAATATTGGAGGGCGCTATAGCGGAGCCCCCTGGTGGAAGGAAGGTCCCCTATGATGGCTGATATAACGTTTTTTAAAACAAATTTTATTGAGTTTTACATATCTGCACAGGCACATTTTATGACACGAGCTGCACTCAGGGACACAATGGTTGATTAGCAAAAGCATCATTGGATATGATATAAGTACAGTAACTCAGCTGCGTACAAAATCCCTATATCCATGCCCACAATGTAGGAATCATGCATAAAGGAATAATCATGTGGTGTACAGGTTGTCAGAGTCCTGCATCCCAACAAGTCCTATACTTCTAATACTACTAAGATCCCCCATCTAACCCCCCCATCAGGCACGTCACACACAATCAGCAGTTGATCTACAGACTGGGGCTACTGCAGGGTAGTTCCACAAGTGCAACTAAAGTAGTGATTAGGGGAACAATCAGTATCACATGCAGGGGGTGGCTCGTGTTCGGTGTCTAGTTCTGCCTTGTCATACAGTGCGCAGGAGTGAATTAACTAATGCAGCTCATCAGGAGTGTCAGCCGTGGGATCCTCGTGGCTATCATTGTCCGAGATCTTTAGGAGCACCACCAATGTTTCCCATGCCTTCGCTGCCTCTAATGCCCTCTCACTCCATACTCGTTTTGCTAACTGCATTCGAACTATACCTTCACACTTCACCCACTTAATTAATTACATCTTCCATCTGTGTACGTTTGGGCCCCTCTTTGCCTTCCAATGCGTAGTGATATCCCGTTTAGCTAACAATGGGCCAGATGTAGGTGGCCTATTACTGGTTGGTAACGTCTGAAATCGGCCGTTACCGACCGCTAATAGGCTTTTCCTATGTAGGGGCACATATACCGATTCGGTAAATACCAAATCGGTATTTACTGATTCCGTATTTACCGAATCATCATTTACCGATTCGGTATTTACCGAATCGGTAAATGAAATGTAGGAAGCACTTTGAAGAGTGCTTCTGTGCTTACAGGATTCGTTATTTACCACCAACTATTAGTTGGTGGTAAATAACGAATACCTCTGTAAATGCAAGTATGTGCATTTACACCTGTGCCATGTGACAGACATACATGCCCTTAGGGCATGTATGTGTGCCACATGTGCACGCAAGCACTATTCAGGGTTGCAACAGGGTGTCAAAGTGCCACCCTGCCACCCTTGAAGCTTTCCCTATTTTTACCGATTCGGTAATTGACAATCATTCCTATGGGCCTCCAGGCCCATAGGAATGAATGGCAATTACCGAATCGGTATCGGTAATTACAGATTCAGTAACTACCGAATCTTAACGATTCAGTAATTTTTACCGATTTTTTACCTACATAGGATTTACCGATTCTAAAATACAGAATCGGTAACATTTGGTATTTTAGAATCAGTAAATTCAATTTACCTTAATAGACCCAGTACCAGAAATGTGCTTGTAACCTTATTTTTGGCTGTGTGAGGGAACCAATGAAAGAGGCAAAGTCCCATAGCCAGCTACAGTTCCCTGTTGGTGATCTCGGTCAACAGTGTGACCACATCTACCCAATAGCTCTCCAGATGTGAACAATCCCAAAACATATGTTGAAAGTCTGCCCCCTTCCTATTCCCCGGGGTGAGATATGCTCTGTGCAATACATAAAAATGCACCCGTTAGAATTGGGCATTCCTAGTACTCTTCCACGCCCGTTCCACAATATCAGCCCAGGCCTTTCTGGAATTTCATCCCCCAGGTCCTCTTCCCATTTTAATCTCAATGCAGTCAAAGGAACTAGCATTTCTTGTGTCATGCGCTTATGGAGACAAGTGACCGCTTTAAAGGTTCCTGCCGCCATCCCTTTGTATTGACACCCCATCAATGTCTGCAGTTCATTTAAGCCCTCCCTTCAAATGCTTCTGGATAGCAGCAGCAAGTGCAGAATGTAACAAAAAATCCCCTCTGGCCAGGTCATATCGTTCCTCTAAGTCATTGAAGGGAATCATGGTATTGCCCTCATATAAGTCTCCTATAGTGTACAGTCCCTGCTATTTCCAGGTTTCCAGTGCTTGCCAGTTACCCCCATGCAGCCATGCATCACACATGGATAGGGAGATTTCAGGCGCACAGGGATATATAATCTGTGCTCGCTTCAGGCTCCTATTCCAGCACTGCTGTGCTGTTTGTAGTTTATCTGGTATAGTATGATGTCGGATGGGCAACTTCAAAACAATATGGGACAGTACTCGCAGCGATGGAAGTCCATGCTCTCCCACTCCTCGAAACCCAGACACAATCGCCTATGTGAGCCAATGTAGCTGAGCAGTCAGGTAATATGCCTCGAAGTCAGACACTGCCAGACTCCGCTCTGATCTCAGTCTCACAAGGACTTCCAATGCCACCCGCCTGCCAGTGCCCCATAAAAACCCTGTGATCATTGTCTTGATTTGAGTGAAGTATCTCGCCGGTATCCAAATCGGCAAGGTCCTAAAATAGTACAGCAATCTCCGAAGGGACACCATTTCAAGTAGGACCACCCAGCAATCTACTGAGAGAGGCAGCGCCCCCAAAAATCAAAATTACCTTTCAGTCCCCTAATGGCTCTACCGATATTG
Source organism: Lissotriton vulgaris (assembly GCF_964263255.1). Lineage (NCBI taxonomy): Eukaryota > Metazoa > Chordata > Amphibia > Caudata > Salamandridae > Lissotriton > Lissotriton vulgaris. Next base: position 93,554 of record NW_028253030.1, read on the forward strand.
CCCTCCAGTAAATCGCTGTGAATGTGATACATTTGGGCCCCTAGATATGTCAAACATCTATACTTCCACTTCACTCCATCAGTATCTTGGGGGCCAGGGTTAACTGCAACTGTTGGGAATAAGCAGGACTTTTCCCAATTAACTTTGAGCCCTGCTACTCTACCAAGGCCATGGTGTAAGTCCTTTTCTCCATTAAGTGTTTCACCTGAATTTGGTAAAAACAATAGTAAGTAATTCACATAGAGCACAATATGATGAGTCTGCCCATACACTTGAAGACCATGATAATGTAGACCCATCCTGGTCTAAGCCACAAGTTGCTCCATGGGCAGGGCAAACAAGAGGGGGGGGGGGGGGGGTAATGGGCATCCCTGTCTTGTTCCGCGGCCTAAGTCACAGGTGTCAGAGATTAACCCACCCATTCTAACCCTTGCAGTGGAACTTTTGTATAACAGAGCTGTCCAAGCTACAAATGTGTCCCCTAGCCCAAATCCACACATGACCTGTAAGAAGTAAGCCATTCCAGACTATCAGGTGCCTTTTCTATGGCCACTGCAAAAACAGTTGCAGCATCTTTCTGATAAGAGTCAGCCTCTAAGACTTTTAATACGTGCCTTACGTTAATAGCCCTTTTCCTCGTTGGGATGAACCTGGATTAATCCCTGTTTATTAGCGTTCGCATATAGGGAAGGAGACGGGTAGCTAAAATCTGACTCAGAATCTTACAATCCATATTAAGCATAGAAAGTGGGTGATAGGTGGTCCTTTCCCAGGACGGTTTTCCGGGGTTGAGTAGTGGAATAATGATTGCCTCCCGAGTTCTTGCTGGCAGCTGTCCCACCTAATTCACATCATTATAAAGTGTTTCCAGTCTAAGGGCCAACAGGTCCATGTATGTGAAGTAAAGTTCAACCGGTAGTCCATCCGTCCCAGGTGTCTTGTTCCTAGCCATGTGTTTTATAGCCCCCCTTACATCTCTGAGTGCAATATCCCAATCCAGCATGTCCACCAGTTCCCTATCTAGGTGCGGCAGAACCTCCGCAGTCACAAACCTATTGATGTCGTCCTCTGCTAGGGTCAATTTACTATGATATAGCTCCGCATAGTAAGTAAGTAACCGGTCATTAATGCCTTGTTGGGTATAGCAGACTTCTCCAGGTTGGTCTTTAAGCTCCAAAATTACTGTCCCGCTCCTAGTCGGGTTAGCTAGCCAAGCTAAAAGGACCCCATACTTATCTATTTCCGTGTGGGCATGAGTGATGTACTTTTTATAATCAAAGCAACGCAGACGCTCCACTTGCGCAGCAACTGCCTCTTTCGCCTCTATCAGTTCCCCCTGCTTATCGGGTCTCTCAAAACGTTCCTGTTCTACCTCTTGTAGGTGCTTATCTGCTTCCTATATGTCCCACAAGTGCACTTTAAGCACTCCCAGTATCTCTGAGATGCAGTGTCTCCTTATGACTACTTTAAAGGTGTTCTATTCCACCGAGGAAGCCGAAGTTGTGTCAGCGTTCTCTTCAAAATATTGGGCAACACCTGTGCCCACCGCTTCATGGAAAACCTGATCCTCCAAGGCTTCAGGCTGTAGACGCCATGTAGGTATTTAAGGCCTTTTGAGTGACCACTGTATCCTTAGCAGGATCGGATTATGATCCGATATAGACCTAGTGAGATATTCACTACTCTGTACCCCCCCCGTGTACATCGGGGAGCACAGAACAGCATCCAGCCGAACATGAAGGTCATGGAGAGCAGGGAAAAAGGAGTAATCTCGAACCCCTGGGTGTTGCGCTCTTCAAGAGTCCACTAATACCCATTGTTGTTGCCAGTCTCTCCTAGCTTCTGCTACTTTATGGATGGGTGCATTAGGGAGTGGAGGATGGGAGCGGACAAGGAGAACATCAGGGATTTAATTAAAATCAACCCCAGTAATACTAATCCTGTTGGTATGGGTGCTTACTTCCCAGATAGCGGTGATAAAAAGGCAGGTTGCTCCGTATTGGGGGCATAAATGTTTCCAAATACTATATCTTTACCATCTATCTTCCCAGATTCCTAGAAACTACTACATGAAATTAAATGAAATTAAATATATATTTATAACGCGCACTAATACCCGGAGGTGCGGCGGCTCAGAAGAGTGAGTCTGCATGGGTAGAGTAAGACGAGAGAGCCACTACAGGTTAAACAGCAAGGTTTTTAAAGATTTTCAAAACGTCATAAGATTCTTTTCAGTCTTCAGTTGTATTGTGAGTGAATTCCACAGCTTCACTGTCCCTCCCACTATGCTTCTCCCCCCCCCCACATTGCCTTTTTGAATTTAGAAGTATCCAGATTGGCAGAGGTTGCAGATCGAAGTTCCCTTCCAGGGAGATGCCACTGAAATGTGTTTGTCAGAAAGACCGGTCCGATCTGTGGAGTGCCTTGAAGGTGCGCAGTGAGCCTTGAATCCTATCCTTCTTTGCACCAGCAACCAGTGCAAGGAAGGAAGGAAGGGCATGTGCTACCGATTGCTGTTTAGGGATATTGAGGAGCAGCCAAGCTGCTGTATTTTGTAGGACTTGCATTTTATTTAGGAGATGGGTACGTATGTTCAGAAACAGTCCATTACAATAATCCAGTCTGGACAGTATAAGTGCTGTCACTACTGCCTTCTGGACTCCAGTGGAATGAAGGGAAGGATCTTCCTGATGGGTGTCATTAGGAAAAAGGAAGAAGAGGTGATGGCGTTAATTTGCCCTTCAAAGGATATTCTGGAATCAAAAATGACTCTGAGGTTTTTCACTTTGTTGGTTGTGGTAGGATTTTCGCCCATTTCCAGTGGCCACCAATTGGGACCCTAGAAAGAGGTGTCACTTCCAAAGAGCAGTATCTCAGTTTTTCCTACGTTCAGTTTGAGGTGGTTTTGGGTCATCCACTGCCCAACCTTGCGCATACATTCTTGAAATCTTAGCGCGGTGTCAGTGTGGTCTCCAGCAAAGGAAGCCACAATTTGTGTGTCATTGCATAGGACACTGTTTTAAAACAAAGGACTTTATGAGCAGGCAGAGGGGGGTAACATATAGATTAAAAAGTGTTGCACTCCTGTGGAACTCCACAGAGCAAGATGAACCAAGATGAGCTGTGTCCTTCAAGCTCCACCCTCTGTTCTCTGTTCGTAAGAATGGATTTTAGCAGGGCCAGCACCTTGCATCTAACTCCCAAGGAGAACAGGTGGCCAGTAAGCCAGCTGTAATCAACCGTATTGAAGGCAGCCGAGAGGTCCAAGAGGATGAGCGCTGCCTTCCCCCCTTTATCCAGAACTTCTCTAACTTCCGCCTATACATTTATCAGAGCCAGCTCAGTCCCATGTTGACTTCTAAAG
>NW_028253031.1:0-15021 GCF_964263255.1 Lissotriton vulgaris
AACGTAACGCAGTACGCGGAAAACTTCTGAATTACTCGTTATTAAGTGGGAACACTTCCTCAATTTTATATGTCCAAACACATCTGGATTCACGATATTTTAAAAAGGTTAAAAACCTCTTCATATAGCAATCGTTTATATTGCCAGTTAACATAGCGCCAAACAACGTAATGACGCCTACGCACACAACTACGGACGAGGCCACATCCGAATGCGTGAGGATTTGCAAGCGTCTCTCGTTGCCTAAGGCAATCGGGAGGCCAGTGTAGGAAGGAGTTTATTGTTGAATTTACGTTAAAGCTAAAGCTAATCGTGGATTTAATTCGTTAGAGGGTATTAAGGGTGTTCGGACCAAATCTCGTAGAATGATGAATAAAAAACAGTCTATGTACACAGTTGGATTTCATAATGTAAACATAATAACAACAAGTAGGTGCTAGCACGATTTACATTTTGCATAAACATGATGAATTGTTTTCAATAAATTTTAAATTCAAACCATTTTACATTCAGCATCAACAATAAATTGTTTCAATGAAATGTTAAGTTTAAAACCATTTACATCCTCTAGTGTCAAACATGATTCTACATTTCAAGCCTATCTTAAAACCTCGATTTATGTAGACAATTTGGCCTCTTATGGTAAACACAATTTGTGAGATCACGAGCAAATACTCATAGGGCTTGGGTATTGTATCAGTACTGGAATTAGATGTACAAGGGAAGCGGTCTAGAGGGATTGTTGTGTTTCAAGGCAAGTTGCCTTCATCTAGATACGATTCCACACTTAAAGTTGCCCCATTTGTCTCGCTGTTTTCCTCTCTCTCATTAAGACCCTGAGAAACACTATTCAGAGAGTGTATCCATCTGCATTCCTTATAGTCATAGTTCTTACTAAGGAACCTCCCCTTGGGCCCACAAGTTACCTTTTCCACAATTCTCCACTGAATCTCTTCTGGTTTATGCTTGCAGCTGTATAATGCTCAACTAGTGGGGCCCCAACAGTGTTACATCTGAGTCGGCTCATATGTTGCAATATTCTTGTTTTAACTTTCTGCGTGGTTTGCCCTACGTATATCAAGCCACATGGACAACTGATGGTGTATATCACATGTGTACTGTTACAGTTGGTGAAATGTGCCAATTTGTATGTTCTGGAGTTATGTGTGAAAGTTGATCCTTCCTGGCAAAAATCACAAGCTCTACAACTACCACACTTGCGATTGCCTATCAATGGTGGCAGGTTCAACATAGTTCTCAGGTCTTGTTGTTTTGGCGGATCTAGGAAAGCCCTCACCACTACATCCTTGATATTTCTTCCTCGTTTGAATGCAAAAAGCGGTTGTTCCTCCATCTGTAGATCGCTAGCCACAAGGTTCCAGTACTTTCTTATAACCTTCTTGATATCCGCACTCTGGTGTTATAGGTGGTTACACATACCAACTTCTTTGTACTCATCAGTCTTCTCCTTTGGTTCCAACAGTTGTTCACGTGGTTGGTACCACCGCCCCGTTTTTTTTGCTTTTTTAAGCAAACTTGATGGATATCCACGTTTCCTCAGTCGTGATGTCAGATCTTCAGCTGCCTTGAAAAAGTCCTGTCGCCTATAGCAATTCCTTCTTATTCTTAGATACTGACCATACGGCAGATTGTCTCTCAGATTACGAGGATGATGAGATCCATACATCAAAAGTGTATTTCGTCCCATTGGTTTGCGGAATAGGTCAGTGTATAGTTGACCATTTTCGGCTTTAAATGTGAGATCCAAAAAATCGATAGACTCTGAGTTGTGTGCCATTGTGAATTGGATATCTTTGTTTCTAGCGTTCAGCCAAACATAAAAGTCATTCAATTCAGTCTCTGTCCCTGACCAGATCATCAGCCACATCATCAATGTATCTTTTCCATACATCGATGTTGTGCAGGTAGGGATTGGCTGGGTCATTACAGGTGCTCCTCCTCATAGTGATCCATGAAGATATTAGCCAAGCTGGGGGCATAAGTAGCCCCCATAGCGACACCTTTACATTGGTAGTAGAATTGATTTTCAACAGAAAGAAATTTTTCTTCTTGCTATGCCCAGTAGGTCTATTAAGAAGTTCATTGGCATCCAGTGCGGTCTTATCTCTTTTATCCAGTGTGGTCTTGATGACTTCTATGGCAGTAGTCTGTGGGATTGACGTGTACAAAGATGACACATCTAGTGTCACCAGAATCTGTTTCTGGTTAATCAAATGGTTGTCCTCCAAGAGCTGTATGATGTTGCATGCTATCACGCACATAAGATTTAGTGTGCGAGACCCAAGGTTGCAGAAAATAGTCTATAAATTTATTAAGGGGCTCCAAAATTGAGCCACAAGCCCGATACTATGGCCTGCCTGGTGGTTTCTCGAGTCGCTTATGTACCTTGGGTAGTGCATATATTGTGGGTATTCTAGGTTCCCGTTGGTTGAGGAAATCGTGTTCATCTTTGTTCATTTGGCTCAAGAAGCCATGGTCCTTTCCATATCAGTCACTGTCTCGATCAATGTCTTTATCTCAAGAGTTGGGTCACCTCTTATCTTGCTGTAGCTTTCTTGCGCTTGGAGTTGTCCATTAATTTCACAGATATAATCATGGGTATTTTGTACAACAATTGCTCCTCCTTTATCCGCTGCCTTTATCACCACAAGCCTCATTACATGCCAAGTTGTGGAGTGCATCTTTTTCTTCCTTACTTGTATTGTATCTTATGTATCTCCGCTCTCCTAGTGTTTGCATCACTTCTTCTAGCACTACCTTTCGAATGCCAATATTCTTTCACTCATTGTAAAAGGGGCTGGTGTAAAGGTAGAGATTGGCCTGAACATCGTTGCCGATCTTGTGGGTGAGGAGTCGTTTTTATAAAGAAATATTTCAGTCTGATTTTCCTTGAAAAAATCTCTGCCCAATTCTAGCCTTATTTGGAAAGAGTCAGGCATAGTTGTTGGCACAAATGACAATCCTCTTGATAGAACCTTTCTTTCTGCATCAGTTAGGGTGTAGTTAGATTAGATTAATGACTGGTTCTAAATCCTCTGCGGGCACATTGATATCTTGATTCACGGTCACTGTTGTCGTATCAAGACCGGTCAAGCCCGGAATGTTATCAACCGGCATCCAGGTGTCAAGGTGCAAACTAATCTCCTCTAATCGCTATTAAGCTCCTCTGCTCAGTTAGCATAGGTAAAACTTATTCGATTTGATGATACAGGGACTCTTATTAGACACAGCTTGATCTAAAATGGTGCAGGAATTTAAGGGATTTGGAAATGTATTTGGCATATTGTTGTCAAGGGACCTTACCAACGATAAGTCTGTCTCCTTGTCGATATTACCCCATGTGAGGTCCGGTTGGTAGAACCTCACTCGGGACATGCCCTGTGTTGGCCTCCCCCTTCCCCATCTCCTGGGACGATCCCAATTTTGTTGTCTCCCCCCGCCTCTGTTTCCTCTGGAGGGGCCCTCCCCTAAAAAAGGATCTGAGCTACTTGTAGAGGGCTGATTGGAATCTGAGTCTGAGCCACTCCCTGCTGATGAATTGGAAAAAGTGTAGAATCTACGTGGCCCCTGTCTTCCTTTATTTGTAAAGAAACCTTGACTATCCTGCTGGTAATAGTTGTCAGCAAGGTAGGGGTATGTGATCTTTTTTATCGTAGTTCTTGACGTCCTTTGCTAGTTTGTCAAGTTTTCTACCTAATGTGATAGTGTTGAACTCAGCCAATGTCTTCTCAGCACGCTCCAACGCTTCCTTTGCGTTGGTGAGGGCTGAGTCACCCAATATCTCGTTCTTTAGATCAGCTATTTCTTGTATTAGCTTTCTTACATACTCTATAGCTGTCTCTACTCCAAGCACCATCCAGTGCCTGGAGCAGTTATTGGCCACGTGGCTAAAGCCTTCACGAAATTTAGGGACGTCTATAAATATACCTGGTTCATTTCGAACCTGAAGGCCCTGTGGGATTATATTTGCTTCCAGGTATTTGGTCAAAACATGACCATGCAGTCGTGACCTAATCAATTTTTTCTCCAGTCTTTCAAGTTTAGCAAGTTTTTCATTTAAACCAGCATCCGCTGGCAATGTATCGTTCCCTAATAGCAGACTAGAGGTGCCCTGATCCTTAATCAATTTCGCTATGTATTCTTCAGTATATGATAGAATCTCTTTGTCAGACATAGTAAGATATACTCACTATTACAAGAAAACTAATTACATTAATACAATACAGTACAACACAACATTTAATGAGAGTAAAATAACCCTCGCAGGTGAAAACCTGCACTTAATCAAAATTAACTCTTACGGGGTAACCCAGTATCCCTAAGAACCTGGGCAATACAATGAAAATTATCAACAATGGTTCTTTCGGGCACGCGAACAATTTCTTTAAATCATAGATATTTTCTTTAACACATAACTTCCTTACTTATTATGCTTTTGTGACTAGCAAAGAAGTGCAAAACCAAACAAAGGAAAGGGTCAGGATAATTTAATTAATCGATTTTCATTTTTCTCATTTTTGTTTCCAACTGACACCTCAAATGTATGCATAAAAGACTTTTATCAAAATGAAAAATGCGGCGCAACAGTTCAAAACAGATGTGCAAAGTGACAAAGTGTGAAATTTTGTGACAATGTGACAAATAAGTGATAGTCTATTTACAGGTGAATGGAAGAGGGTACGGGGGAAAAATTTTTTCAACAAAGGTCGGTTCGTATTTTATTCATACTCAAACCCAGAATACTATATATACTACTTAAAGCTGGGTCTGGTAAACTGATCCTTCCAATAGTTCTGTCGACGTTTCGACCCTGCGGACACCTTATTTGTGGGTCACTAGCGGGTCTTCTTCAGGACAAGGGGTAGGAATAGGTATGTGATAGATAGAGGAGATTAGTTTGCACCTTGACACCTGGATGCCGGTTGATAACATTCCGGGCTTGACCGGTCTTGATACGACAACAGTGACCGTGAATCAAGATATCAATGTGCCCGCAGAGGATTTAGAACCAGTCATTAATCTATCTAACTACACCCTAACTGATGCAGAAAGAAAGGTTCTATCAAGAGGATTGTCATTTGTGCCAACAACTATGCCTGACTCTTTCCAAATAAGGCTAGAATTGCAGAGATTTTTCAGGAAAATCAGACTGAAATATTTCTTTATAAAAAACGACTCCTCACCCACAAGATCGGCAACGATGTTCAGGCCAATCTCTACCTTTACACCAGCCCCTTTTACAATGAGTGAAAGAATATTGGCATTCGAAAAGGTAGTGCTAGAAGAAGTGATGCAAACACTAGGAGAGCGGAGATACATAAGATACAATACAAGTAAGGAAGAAAAAGATGCACTCCACAACTTGGCATGTAATGAGGCTGTGGTGATAAAGACAGCGGATAAAGGAGGAGCAATTGTTGTACAAAATACCCATGATTATATCTGTGAAATTAATGGACAACTCCAAGCGCAAGAAAGCTACAGCAAGATAAGAGGTGACCCAACTCTTGAGATAAAGACATTGATCGAGACAGTGACTGGATATGGAAAGGACCATGGCTTCTTGAGCCAAAATGAACACGATTTCCTCAACCAACGGGAACCTAGAATACCCACAATATATGCACTACCCAAGGTACATAAGCGACTCGAGAAACCACCAGGCAGGCCCATAGTATCGGGCTGTGGCTCAATTTTGGAGCCCCTTAATAAATTTATAGACTATTTTCTGCAACCTTGGGTCTCGCACACTAAATCTTATGTGCGTGATAGCATGCACATCATACAGCTCTTGGAAGGACAACCATTTGATAACCAGAAACAGATTCTGGTGACACTAGATGTGTCATCTTTGTACACGTCAATCCCACAGACTACTGCCATAGAAGTCATCAAGACCACACTGGATAAAAGAGAAAGACCGCACTGGATGCCAACTGACTTCTTAATAGACCTACTGGGCATAGCAATGAAGAAAAATTTCTTTCTGTTTGAAAATCAATTCTACTACCAATGTAAAGGTGTCGCTATGGGGGCTACTTATGCCCCCAGCTTGGCTAATATCTTCATGGATCACTATGAGGAGGAGCACCTGTATGACCCAGCCAATCCCTACCTGCACAACATCGATGTATGGAAAAGATACATTGATGATGTGCTGATGATCTGGTCAGGGACAGAGACTGAATTGAATGACTTTTATGTTTGGCTGAACGCTAGAAACAAAGATATCCAATTCACAATGGCACACAACTCAGAGTCTATCGATTTTTTGGATCTCACATTTAAAGCCGAAAATGGTCAACTATACACTGACCTATTCCGCAAACCAATGGGACGAAATACACTTTTGATGTATGGATCTCATCATCCTCGTAATCTGAGAGACAATCTGCCGTATGGTCAGTATCTAAGAATAAGAAGGAATTGCTATAGGCGACAGGACTTTTTCAAGGCAGCTGAAGATCTGACATCACGACTGAGGAAACGTGGATATCCATCAAGTTTGCTTAAAAAAGCAAAAAAACGTGCGTGGTACCAACCACGTGAACAACTGTTGGAACCAAAGGAGAAGACTGATGATACAAAGAAGTTGGTATGTGTAACCACCTATAACACCAGAAGTGCGGATATCAAGAAGGTTATAAGAAAGTACTGGAACCTTGTGGCTAGCGATCTACAGATGGAGGAACAACCGCTTTTTGCATTCAAACGAGGAAGAAATATCAAGGATGTAGTGGTGAGGGCTTTCCTAGATCCGCCAAAACAACAAGACCTGAGAACTATGTTGAACCTGCCACCATTGATAGGCAATCGCAAGTGTGGTAGTTGTAGAGCTTGTGATTTTTGCCAGGAAGGATCAACTTTCACACATAACTCCAGAACATACAAATTGGCACATTTCACCAACTGTAACAGTACACATGTGATATACACCATCAGTTGTCCATGTGGCTTGATATACGTAGGGCAAACCACGCAGAAAGTTAAAACAAGAATATTGCAACATATGAGCCGACTCAGATGTAACACTGTTGGGGCCCCACTAGTTGAGCATTATAACAGCTGCAAGCATAAACCAGAAGAGATTCAGTGGAGAATTGTGGAAAAGGTAACTGTGGGCCCAAGGGGAGGTTCCTTAGTAAGAACTATGAACTATAAGGAATGCAGATGGATACACTCTCTGAATAGTGTTTCTCAGGGTCTTAATGAGAGAGAGGAAACAGCGAGACAAATGGGGCAACTTTAAGTGTGGAATCGTATCTAGATGAGGCAACTTGCCTTGAAACACAACAATCCCTCTAGACCGCTTCCCTTGTACATCTAAATTCCAGTACTGATACAATACCCAAGCCCTATGAGTATTTGCTCGTGATCTCACAAATTGTGTTTACCATAAGAGGCCAAATTGTCTACATAAATCGAGGTTTTAAGATAGGCTTGAAATGTAGAATCATGTTTGACACTAGAGGATGTAAATGGTTTTAAACTTAACATTTCATTGAAAACAATTTATTGTTGATGCTGAATGTAAATGGTTTTGAATTTAAAATTTATTGAAAACAATTCATTGTTTATGCAAAATGTAAATCGTGCTAGCACCTACTTGTTGTTATTATGTTTACATTATGAAATCCAACTGTGTACATAGACTGTTTTTTATTCATCATTCTACGAGATTTGGCCGAACACCCTTAATACCCTCTAACGATTAAATCCACGATTAGCTTTAGCTTTAACGTAAAATCAACAATAAACTCCTTCCTACACTGGCCTCCCGATTGCTTAGCAACGAGAGACGCTTGCAAATCCTCACGCATTCGGATGTGGCCTCTCCGTATTGTGTGCGTAGGCGTCATTACGTTGTTTGGCGCTATGTTAACTGGCAATATAAACGATTGCTATATGAAGAGGTTTTTAACCTTTTTAAAATATCGTGAATCCAGATGTTGTTTGGACATATAAAATTGAGGAAGTGTTCCCACTTAATAACGAGTAATGCAGGAAGTTTTCCGCGTACTGCGTTACGTTGCCTAGCGTCATGTTGCTAGGTGACGTGTACGTCCTCGAGGTTAAACGCGGAAGTCCATTTATATCGCGTTTTCGGACTCGCGTTAGTAAACCGATACTTCAAAGCCGTCCGGATGTAGTAAAGACACCGGTCCTCGCCTGGTGAGTGTAGTGATTCATCCAATGTCTAGGATGCAGGCAAACTTAAGGGATTCATGAGCATTCACGGCCATTTTCGTTTTTAATTTTCAGAATATTCTAGTTGGGAGGCAAATTCGATTTGACGTCTCCAACGAGGGCATGTAATTCCTTCTATGCCCTTTGGTGAGTGTCAGTATTTCAGTTGGTATGTAGAATATTGACCCCCCTCTTTTTTAAAGTATAGTTTGTGACTAGTTACACACATACATTAATTTACAGATTAATGAAAGTAGAGCCAAAGGACGTTGGTAATGGGAGAAAAAAGCCATCCACGCACCTGATTATGAAAATAGGACATTCAGGATCGGTGAGTGTGTAACACGGATGTGGTTTACTTATGAATCCCCCGAATTATCACGCTAGAATATTCAACACAATCTTTTTAAATTGTGTTTATTATGCAGATTCGAGACTATAGAGGACACGCCTATCAAGTAGAATCCCGGGCTGTTCCACAAAGAACTGGTAAAATTGGTTTAAAAATTGCAATAACAGTTCTTGTCATACTTTTGTGCAGAACCTATACCTGACGGTTATAAAACTTTTTAACCTAACAGGCGCAACATACCTATTCCTACCCCTTGTCCTGAAGAAGACCCGCTAGTGACCCACAAATAAGGTGTCCGCAGGGTCGAAACGTCGACAGAACTATTGGAAGGATCAGTTTACCAGACCCAGCTTTAAGTAGTATATATAGTATTCTGGGTTTGAGTATGAATAAAATACGAACCGACCTTTGTTGAAAAAATTTTTCCCCCGTACCCTCTTCCATTCACCTGTAAATAGACTATCACTTATTTGTCACATTGTCACAAAATTTCACACTTTGTCACTTTGCACATCTGTTTTGAACTGTTGCGCCGCATTTTTCATTTTGATAAAAGTCTTTTATGCATACATTTGAGGTGTCAGTTGGAAACAAAAATGAGAAAAATGAAAATCGATTAATTAAATTATCCTGACCCTTTCCTTTGTTTGGTTTTGCACTTCTTTGCTAGTCACAAAAGCATAATAAGTAAGGAAGTTATGTGTTAAAGAAAATATCTATGATTTAAAGAAATTGTTCGCGTGCCCGAAAGAACCATTGTTGATAATTTTCATTGTATTGCCCAGGTTCTTAGGGATACTGGGTTACCCCGTAAGAGTTAATTTTGATTAAGTGCAGGTTTTCACCTGCGAGGGTTATTTTACTCTCATTAAATGTTGTGTTGTACTGTATTGTATTAATGTAATTAGTTTTCTTGTAATAGTGAGTATATCTTACTATGTCTGACAAAGAGATTCTATCATATACTGAAGAATACATAGCGAAATTGATTAAGGATCAGGGCACCTCTAGTCTGCTATTAGGGAACGATACATTGCCAGCGGATGCTGGTTTAAATGAAAAACTTGCTAAACTTGAAAGACTGGAGAAAAAATTGATTAGGTCACGACTGCATGGTCATGTTTTGACCAAATACCTGGAAGCAAATATAATCCCACAGGGCCTTCAGGTTCGAAATGAACCAGGTATATTTATAGACGTCCCTAAATTTCGTGAAGGCTTTAGCCACGTGGCCAATAACTGCTCCAGGCACTGGATGGTGCTTGGAGTAGAGACAGCTATAGAGTATGTAAGAAAGCTAATACAAGAAATAGCTGATCTAAAGAACGAGATATTGGGTGACTCAGCCCTCACCAACGCAAAGGAAGCGTTGGAGCGTGCTGAGAAGACATTGGCTGAGTTCAACACTATCACATTAGGTAGAAAACTTGACAAACTAGCAAAGGACGTCAAGAACTACGATAAAAAGATCACATACCCCTACCTTGCTGACAACTATTACCAGCAGGATAGTCAAGGTTTCTTTACAAATAAAGGAAGACAGGGGCCACGTAGATTCTACACTTTTTCCAATTCATCAGCAGGGAGTGGCTCAGACTCAGATTCCAATCAGCCCTCTACAAGTAGCTCAGATCCTTTTTTAGGGGAGGGCCCCTCCAGAGGAAACAGAGGCGGGGGGAGACAACAAAATTGGGATCGTCCCAGGAGATGGGGAAGGGGGAGGCCAACACAGGGCATGTCCCGAGTGAGGTTCTACCAACCGGACTCACATGGGGAAATATCGACAAGGAGACAGACTTATCGTTGGTAAGGTCCCTTGACAACAATATGCCAAATACATTTCCAAATCCCTTAAATTCCTGCACCATTTTAGATCAAGCTGTGTCTAATAAGAGTCCTGTATCATCAAATCGAATAAGTTTACCTATGCTAACTGAGCAGAGGAGCTTAATAGCGATAGAGGAGATTAGTTTGCACCTTGACACCTGGATGCCGGTTGATAACATTCCGGGCTTGACCGGTCTTGATACGACAACAGTGACCGTGAATCAAGATATCAATGTGCCCGCAGAGGATTTAGAACCAGTCATTAATCTATCTAACTACACCCTAACTGATGCAGAAAGAAAGGTTCTATCAAGAGGATTGTCATTTGTGCCAACAACTATGCCTGACTCTTTCCAAATAAGGCTAGAATTGCAGAGATTTTTCAGGAAAATCAGACTGAAATATTTCTTTATAAAAAACGACTCCTCACCCACAAGATCGGCAACGATGTTCAGGCCAATCTCTACCTTTACACCAGCCCCTTTTACAATGAGTGAAAGAATATTGGCATTCGAAAAGGTAGTGCTAGAAGAAGTGATGCAAACACTAGGAGAGCGGAGATACATAAGATACAATACAAGTAAGGAAGAAAAAGATGCACTCCACAACTTGGCATGTAATGAGGCTGTGGTGATAAAGGCAGCGGATAAAGGAGGAGCAATTGTTGTACAAAATACCCATGATTATATCTGTGAAATTAATGGACAACTCCAAGCGCAAGAAAGCTACAGCAAGATAAGAGGTGACCCAACTCTTGAGATAAAGACATTGATCGAGACAGTGACTGGATATGGAAAGGACCATGGCTTCTTGAGCCAAAATGAACACGATTTCCTCAACCAACGGGAACCTAGAATACCCACAATATATGCACTACCCAAGGTACATAAGCGACTCGAGAAACCACCAGGCAGGCCCATAGTATCGGGCTGTGGCTCAATTTTGGAGCCCCTTAATAAATTTATAGACTATTTTCTGCAACCTTGGGTCTCGCACACTAAATCTTATGTGCGTGATAGCATGCACATCATACAGCTCTTGGAAGGACAACCATTTGATAACCAGAAACAGATTCTGGTGACACTAGATGTGTCATCTTTGTACACGTCAATCCCACAGACTACTGCCATAGAAGTCATCAAGACCACACTGGATAAAAGAGAAAGACCGCACTGGATGCCAACTGACTTCTTAATAGACCTACTGGGCATAGCAATGAAGAAAAATTTCTTTCTGTTTGAAAATCAATTCTACTACCAATGTAAAGGTGTCGCTATGGGGGCTACTTATGCCCCCAGCTTGGCTAATATCTTCATGGATCACTATGAGGAGGAGCACCTGTATGACCCAGCCAATCCCTACCTGCACAACATCGATGTATGGAAAAGATACATTGATGATGTGCTGATGATCTGGTCAGGGACAGAGACTGAATTGAATGACTTTTATGTTTGGCTGAACGCTAGAAACAAAGATATCCAATTCACAATGGCACACAACTCAGAGTCTATCGATTTTTTGGATCTCACATTTAAAGCCGAAAATGGTCAACTATACACTGACCTATTCCGCAAACCAATGGGACGAAATACACTTTTGATGTATGGATCTCATCATCCTCGTAATCTGAGAGACAATCTGCCGTATGGTCAGTATCTAAGAATAAGAAGGAATTGCTATAGGCGACAGGACTTTTTCAAGGCAGCTGAAGATCTGACATCACGACTGAGGAAACGTGGATATCCATCAAGTTTGCTTAAAAAAGCAAAAAAACGTGCGTGGTACCAACCACGTGAACAACTGTTGGAACCAAAGGAGAAGACTGATGATACAAAGAAGTTGGTATGTGTAACCACCTATAACACCAGAAGTGCGGATATCAAGAAGGTTATAAGAAAGTACTGGAACCTTGTGGCTAGCGATCTACAGATGGAGGAACAACCGCTTTTTGCATTCAAACGAGGAAGAAATATCAAGGATGTAGTGGTGAGGGCTTTCCTAGATCCGCCAAAACAACAAGACCTGAGAACTATGTTGAACCTGCCACCATTGATAGGCAATCGCAAGTGTGGTAGTTGTAGAGCTTGTGATTTTTGCCAGGAAGGATCAACTTTCACACATAACTCCAGAACATACAAATTGGCACATTTCACCAACTGTAACAGTACACATGTGATATACACCATCAGTTGTCCATGTGGCTTGATATACGTAGGGCAAACCACGCAGAAAGTTAAAACAAGAATATTGCAACATATGAGCCGACTCAGATGTAACACTGTTGGGGCCCCACTAGTTGAGCATTATAACAGCTGCAAGCATAAACCAGAAGAGATTCAGTGGAGAATTGTGGAAAAGGTAACTGTGGGCCCAAGGGGAGGTTCCTTAGTAAGAACTATGAACTATAAGGAATGCAGATGGATACACTCTCTGAATAGTGTTTCTCAGGGTCTTAATGAGAGAGAGGAAACAGCGAGACAAATGGGGCAACTTTAAGTGTGGAATCGTATCTAGATGAGGCAACTTGCCTTGAAACACAACAATCCCTCTAGACCGCTTCCCTTGTACATCTAAATTCCAGTACTGATACAATACCCAAGCCCTATGAGTATTTGCTCGTGATCTCACAAATTGTGTTTACCATAAGAGGCCAAATTGTCTACATAAATCGAGGTTTTAAGATAGGCTTGAAATGTAGAATCATGTTTGACACTAGAGGATGTAAATGGTTTTAAACTTAACATTTCATTGAAAACAATTTATTGTTGATGCTGAATGTAAATGGTTTTGAATTTAAAATTTATTGAAAACAATTCATTGTTTATGCAAAATGTAAATCGTGCTAGCACCTACTTGTTGTTATTATGTTTACATTATGAAATCCAACTGTGTACATAGACTGTTTTTTATTCATCATTCTACGAGATTTGGCCGAACACCCTTAATACCCTCTAACGATTAAATCCACGATTAGCTTTAGCTTTAACGTAAAATCAACAATAAACTCCTTCCTACACTGGCCTCCCGATTGCTTAGCAACGAGAGACGCTTGCAAATCCTCACGCATTCGGATGTGGCCTCTCCGTATTGTGTGCGTAGGCGTCATTACGTTGTTTGGCGCTATGTTAACTGGCAATATAAACGATTGCTATATGAAGAGGTTTTTAACCTTTTTAAAATATCGTGAATCCAGATGTTGTTTGGACATATAAAATTGAGGAAGTGTTCCCACTTAATAACGAGTAATGCAGGAAGTTTTCCGCGTACTGCGTTACGTTGCCTAGCGTCATGTTGCTAGGTGACGTGTACGTCCTCGAGGTTAAACGCGGAAGTCCATTTATATCGCGTTTTCGGACTCGCGTTAGTAAACCGATACTTCAAAGCCGTCCGGATGTAGTAAAGACACCGGTCCTCGCCTGGTGAGTGTAGTGATTCATCCAATGTCTAGGATGCAGGCAAACTTAAGGGATTCATGAGCATTCACGGCCATTTTCGTTTTTAATTTTCAGAATATTCTAGTTGGGAGGCAAATTCGATTTGACGTCTCCAACGAGGGCATGTAATTCCTTCTATGCCCTTTGGTGAGTGTCAGTATTTCAGTTGGTATGTAGAATATTGACCCCCCTCTTTTTTAAAGTATAGTTTGTGACTAGTTACACACATACATTAATTTACAGATTAATGAAAGTAGAGCCAAAGGACGTTGGTAATGGGAGAAAAAAGCCATCCACGCACCTGATTATGAAAATAGGACATTCAGGATCGGTGAGTGTGTAACACGGATGTGGTTTACTTATGAATCCCCCGAATTATCACGCTAGAATATTCAACACAATCTTTTTAAATTGTGTTTATTATGCAGATTCGAGACTATAGAGGACACGCCTATCAAGTAGAATCCCGGGCTGTTCCACAAAGAACTGGTAAAATTGGTTTAAAAATTGCAATAACAGTTCTTGTCATACTTTTGTGCAGAACCTATACCTGACGGTTATAAAACTTTTTAACCTAACAGGCGCAACATACCTATTCCTACCCCTTGTCCTGAAGAAGACCCGCTAGTGACCCACAAATAAGGTGTCCGCAGGGTCGAAACGTCGACAGAACTATTGGAAGGATCAGTTTACCAGACCCAGCTTTAAGTAGTATATATAGTATTCTGGGTTTGAGTATGAATAAAATACGAACCGACCTTTGTTGAAAAAATTTTTCCCCCGTACCCTCTTCCATTCACCTGTAAATAGACTATCACTTATTTGTCACATTGTCACAAAATTTCACACTTTGTCACTTTGCACATCTGTTTTGAACTGTTGCGCCGCATTTTTCATTTTGATAAAAGTCTTTTATGCATACATTTGAGGTGTCAGTTGGAAACAAAAATGAGAAAAATGAAAATCGATTAATTAAATTATCCTGACCCTTTCCTTTGTTTGGTTTTGCACTTCTTTGCTAGTCACAAAAGCATAATAAGTAAGGAAGTTATGTGTTAAAGAAAATATCTATGATTTAAAGAAATTGTTCGCGTGCCCGAAAGAACCATTGTTGATAATTTTCATTGTATTGCCCAGGTTCTTAGGGATACTGGGTTACCCCGTAAGAGTAAATTTTTTTTTTTTTTTTTTTTTTTTTTC
>NW_028253032.1:0-2000 GCF_964263255.1 Lissotriton vulgaris
AAGTATATATATATATATATATATATTCAATGAAAAAACCATAGGTTATAGAGAATATATAGTTAGGAATTAGCATTTACAAAACCTTAAAAATTCACTGAAAAAACCATAGGTTATAGACCATATATAGTTAGGGATTAGCATTTACAAAACCTTATTTTACTCGCATAAAACCATTGAAATTCCATATATAGTTAGTTGCACTAACTATATATCGCGCACCCGCAATCCACTGCTGATGATGTCACATATTACATCATTCATGACATGGTCAGTGACATCACTGATGACATCACTGATGACATCTCAAATGACATCACTGATGACATCACTGATGACAACATCCAGTGACTGTATGTTTCTGTAAAGTTAAAATATGTCTAAGAATTTTACAATGCACAGGCACATGAGTAGGTGGCACCCAAATAATTATAGTGCTGCTCAGCTTCGCGACGAACAGCAAAATCCCCCGGCAATGGCGAGAAGATCTGTCGTGCCAGAAGTATCGGGACCAGAGGCGAGGGAGTTGATCCCGAACATTCAAATGGACATGGGGGAAGTAAAACAAGTGTGCGTGTGGTGCAACCAATTATTATGCTACCGAGAAAGTAGCATTACTCTTATAATAAAAGCAATCCAAAATCATGTATGCCCGAAACGCCCCAAAAAATAAATTCTTCTTTTTTTTGTTGCTCCTCTTGAGCCCTCTTCAATGAATCATTTTTGTTTCCCCCCTCCCCCAAAAAACAAAAAAAATTACAAAATGTTCAGAAAAAAACAAAAAAATATAAAAAATGTTCAGAAAAATAATAAAAATTTTTTTTTTAAAAAAACAGTAAGTATAAGGAAAGGAAACAGACAGTTATGTTACAAGAAAGACAGCTATAGGGAGTAAAGAAAAGATACTGTTACCCGCAATTCACTTCTGATCATGTCATATATTACATCATTTTTGACATGGTCAGTGACATCATCAGCAGTGGATTGCGAGTAACAGTATCTTTTGTTTACTTCCTATAGCTGTCTTTCTTGTAACATAAATGTCTGTTTCCTATCCTTATACTTACTGTTCTTGTTTTAAAAATTTTTGGAGATCATTCAGAAACAGTAACATTAATAGAGACAGAATGAGTGAATAATAATGAAGAAGTATGAGAAGAGAGGGAGTGAGAAAAATACTGGAAGGAGTAGAATAATTAAGTAATAGAGAAAGGAATGAGAGAAGTAGCAAACGCAGGAAAGTAAGGATTAAAGAAATGAAGCAGTAGAACTAATAGATGTTAAATGTGATAGAGTAAATGATTGATTGAGGGTGACGATAAAGTGTGTCCTCTCTAAAAGTTTGTTTAAGGTGAGGCGTACTCAGGGTTGCATATCAAATTTATGCTTGTTGAAGAATACAGAGGAGATAATACATGTGAAGACCTACCATTGAAGTAAAACATGCCCACTTATTACATCATTCATGACATAGTCAGTGACATCATCAGCAGTGGAATGCGGGTTAAAAGAGTAGAAAACATTTACCTTATAATTCTTGTTAACTTTTAAAGAAAATTTTTCATACTTTCAATCTGTAAAAGAGAGAACAAACATTTCCAAAAATATTAAAACATGTATTTAAAAATTAGAAAAAAGAAGGGAAAAGGTTCAAGAAGAAACAGTTTTTAAACAACTTTGACACTTACAGAAGCCTCTGCTTCTCTACGTCCCCTACACAATCCTAAAGATATTTATTTTAAACAAACAGTATCTTCATGCTGATGAAGTGAGGCCTATTTTGGAACATGGTGCTTCTTTTGCATTGCTGATGTCTCACAATAGTGATGCAATAGCAGCGCAAAAGAGATGTAAAGCCATCATAAAATTGTGTGTAACATTGTAAATGATTATTTCAGGATGCAAATAAGATGTGTCCTTTCAAGAGGTTTCTTTAATGTGAGGTCTATTCAGTTTTCAAAAAAAAACAGTACCCAGAAGTACTGCACTGTAAGCATTAA